>NC_092286.1:26094476-26116976 GCF_036320965.1 Panulirus ornatus
GTGAGGGTAAACCATCAGTGGTAGTGAGGGTAAACCATCAGTGGTAGTGAGGGTAAACCATCAGTGGTAGTGAGAGTAAACCATCAGTGGTAGTGAGGGTAAACCCAGCAGTGGTGATGAGGGTAAACCATCAGTGGTAGTGAGGGTAAACCATCAGTGGTAGTGAGAGTAAACCATCAGTGGTAGTGAGAGTAAACCATCAGTGGTGATGAGAGTAAACCATCAGTGGTAGTGAGGGTAAACCATCAGTGGTAGTGAGGGTAAACCCAGCAGTGGTGATGAGGGTAAACCATCAGTGGTAGTGAGAGTAAACCATCAGTGGTAGTGAGGGTAAACCAGCAGTGGTGATGAGGGTAAACCATCAGTGGTAGTGATAGTAAACCATCAGTGGTGATGAGGGTAAACCATCAGTGGTAGAGGGTAAACCAGCAGTGGTGATGAGGGTAAACCATCAGTGGTAGTGAGGGTAAACCAGCAGTGGTGATGAGGGTAAACCATCAGTGGTGATGAGGGTAAACCATCAGTGGTAGTGAGGGTAAACCATCAGTGGTAGTGAGGGTAAACCATCAGTGGTAGTGAGGGTAAACCAGCAGTGGTGATGAGGGTAAACCATCAGTGGTAGTGAGGGTAAACCATCAGTGGTAGTGAGAGTAAACCATCAGTGGTAGTGAGAGTAAACCATCAGTGGTAGTGAGGGTAAACCCAGCAGTGAGGTCAGGCAGTCAATAAGTATGCAGTGTCTCACAATGCCTTACCAGGTGTGACTGTGAGTCATGCCATGGCTATGACACAACCATGTCATGACACCCGGAAGTGACGTAGGCAGGTATGTATGTCATCAGATAAGCTGTCGTGTCCTACGATAAGCTGGGATGACAAATGTCTGAAGGAACCAGAGTGCTAGGATACAACACCTGACCATGATGCTAGGATACAACACCTGACCAATACCTGACCATGATGCTAGGATACAGTATATGACCAATACCTGACCATGATGCTAGGATACAGCACGTGACCAATACATGACCATGATGCTAGGATACAGCACGTGACCAATACCTGACCATGATGCTAGGATACAGCACGTGACCAACACCTGACCATGATGCTAGGATACAGTATATGACCAATACCTGACCATGATGCTAGGATCCAGTACGTGACCAACACCTGACCATGATGCTAGGATACAGTATATGACCAATACCTGACCATGATGCTAGGATACAGTACGTGACCAATACCTGACCATGATGCTAGGATACTGTACGTGACCAATACCTGACCATGATGCTAGGATACAGTACGTGACCAATACCTGACCATGATGCTAGGATACAGTACGTGACCAATACCTGACCATGATGCTAGGATACAGTACGTGACCAATACCTGACCATGATGCTAGGATACAGCACGTGACCAATACCTGACCATGATGCTAGGATTCAGCACGTGACCAATACCTGACCATGATGCTAGGATACAGTATATGACCAATACCTGATCATGATGCTAGGATACACCACGTGACCAATACCTGACCATAATGCTAGGATACAGCATATGACCAATACCTGAACATAATGCTAGGATACAGTACGTGACCAATACCTGACCATGATGCTAGGATACAGTATATGACCAATACCTGACCATGATGCTAGGATACAGCACGTGACCAATACCTGACCATGATGCTAGGATACAGCACGTGACCAATACCTGACCATGATGCTAGGATACAGCACGTGACCAATACCTGACCATGATGCTAGGATACAGCACGTGACCAATACCTGACCATGATGCTAGGATACAGCACGTGACCAATACCTGACCATGATGCTAGGATACAGCACGTGACCAATACCTGACCATGATGCTAGGATACAGTACGTGACCAATACCTGACCATGATGCTAGGATACAGCACGTGACCAATACCTGACCATGATGCTAGATACACCACGTGACCAATACCTGACCATGATGCTAGGATACAGTATATGACCAATACCTGACCATGATGCTAGGATACAGCACGTGACCAATACCTGACCATGATGCTAGGATACAGTACGTGACCAATACCTGACCATGATGCTAGGATACAGTACGTGACCAATACCTGACCATGATGCTAGGATACAGTACGTGACCAATACCTGACCATGATGCTAGGATACAGTACGTGACCAATACCTGACCATGATGCTAGGATACAGTACATGACCAATACCTGACCATGATGCTAGGATACAGCACGTGACCAATACCTGACCATGATGCTAGGATACAGTACGTGACCAATACCTGACCATGATGCTAGGATACAGCACATGACCAATACCTGACCATGATGCTAGGATACAGTAAGTGACCACTACCTGACCATGATGCTAGGATACAGTACGTGACCAATACCTGACCATGATGCTAGGATACAGTACGTGACCAATACCTGACCATGATGCTAGGATACAGTACGTGACCAATACCTGACCATGATGCTAGGATACAGTACGTGACCAATACCTGACCATGATGCTAGGATACAGTACGTGACCAATACCTGACCATGATGCTAGGATACAGTATGTGACCAATACCTGACCATGATGCTAGGATACAGTAAATGATCAATACCTGACCATGGTGCTAGGATACAGTATATGACCAATACCTGGACCATGATGCTAGGATACACACGTGACCAATACCTGACCTGATGCTAGGATACACCACGTGACCAATACCTGACCATGATGCTAGGATACACACGTGACCAATACCTGGACCATGATGCTAGGATACACACGTGACCAATACCTGACCATGATGCTAGGATACACCACGTGACCAATACCTGGACCATGATGCTAGGATACAACACGTGACCAATACCTGGACCATGATGCTAGGATACAGTGCGTGACCAATACCTGTCCATGATGCTAGGATACACCACGTGACCAATACCTGGACCATGATGCTAGGATACACCACGTGACCAATACCTGTCCATGATGCTAGGATACACCACGTGACCAATACTGACATGATGCTAGGATACAACACCTGACCATGATGCTAGGATACACACGTGACCAATACCTGCCATGATGCTAGGATTCAGCACGTGACCAATACCTGTCCATGATGCTAGGATACACACGTGACCAATACCTGACCATAATGCTAGGATACAGCACGTGACCCAATCCCCAGCCATCGTGAACCGTCCCCAGCCACCGTGGACCCGTCCCCAGCCATCGTGGACCCGTCCCCAGCCATCGTGGACCCGTCCCCAGCCACCGTGACCGTCCCCAGCCATCCGTGACCCGTCCCCAGCCACGTGACCCGTCCCCACCATCGTGACCCGTCCCCAAGCCATCGTGACCCGTCCCCAGCCATCTGACCCATCCCCAGCCACCGTGGACCCGTCCCCAGCCACCGTGGACCCGTCCCCAGCCACCGTGACCCGTCCCCAGCCATCGTGACCGTCCCCAGCCACGTGACCAATACCTGGACCATGATGCTAGGATACAACACGTGACCAATACCTGGACCATGATGCTAGGATACACACGTGACCAATACCTGTCCATGATGCTAGGATACACCACGTGACCAATACCTGACCATGATGCTAGGATACAACACCTGACCAATACCTGACCTGATGCTAGGATACAACCCCTGACCATGATGCTAGATACACCACGTGACCAATACCTGACCTGATGCTAGGATACACCACGTGACCAATACCTGACCTGATGCTAGGATACACCACGTGACCAATACCTGACCATAATGCTAGGATACACCACGTGACCAATACCTGTCCATGATGCTAGGATACACCACGTGACCAATACCTGAACCATGATGCTAGGATACACACGTGACCAATACCTGTCCATGATGCTAGGATACTGTACGTGACCAATACTGACATGATGCTAGGATACACCACGTGACCAATACCTGACATGATGCTAGGATACACCACGTGACCAATACCTGGACCATGATGCTAGGATACACACGTGACCAATACCTGACCATAATGCTAGGATACACCACGTGACCAATACCTGACCTGATGCTAGGATACACCACGTGACCAATACCTGACCTGATGCTAGGATACACACGTGACCAATACCTGACCAGATGCTAGGATACACCACGTGACCAATACCTGGACCATGATGCTAGGATACACACGTGACCAATACCTGGACCATGATGCTAGGATACACACGTGACCAATACCTGACCTGATGCTAGGATACACCACGTGACCAATACTGACATGATGCTAGGATACACCACGTGACCAATACCTGACATGATGCTAGGATACACACGTGACCAATACCTGGACCATGATGCTAGGATTACAGCACGTGACCAACACCTGACCATGATGCTAGGATACAACACCTGACCATGATGCTAGGATACACACGTGACCAATACCTGACCTGATGCTAGGATACAACACCTGACCATGATGCTAGGATACAACACCTGACCATGATGCTAGGATACAACACCTGACCATGATGCTAGGATACACCACGTGACCAATACCTGACCTGATGCTAGGATACAACACCTGACCATGATGCTAGGATACACCACGTGACCAATACTGACATGATGCTAGGATACACCACGTGACCAATACTGACCATGATGCTAGATACACCACGTGACCAATACCTGACCTGATGCTAGGATACACCACGTGACCAATACCTGACCATAATGCTAGGATACACCACGTGACCAATACCTACCATGATGCTAGGATACAACACCTGACCATGATGCTAGGATACAACACCTGACCATGATGCTAGATACACCACGTGACCAATACCTGGACCATGATGCTAGGATACACCACGTGACCAATACCTGTCCATGATGCTAGGATACACCACGTGACCAATACCTGGACCATGATGCTAGGATACAACACCTGACCAATACCTGACCTGATGCTAGGATACACCACGTGACCAATACCTGACCATGATGCTAGGATACACCACGTGACCAATACCTGACCATGATGCTAGGATACTGTACGTGACCAATACCTGGACCATGATGCTAGGATACAACACCTGACCATGATGCTAGGATACACACGTGACCAATACCTGGACCATGATGCTAGGATACAACACCTGACCATGATGCTAGGATACTGTACGTGACCAATACCTGACATGATGCTAGGATACTGTACGTGACCAATACCTGGACCATGATGCTAGGATACTGTACGTGACCAATACCTGGACCATGATGCTAGGATCCAGTACGTGACCAATACTGACATGATGCTAGGATACTGTACGTGACCAATACCTGACCTGATGCTAGGATACAACACCTGACCATGATGCTAGGATACTGTACGTGACCAATACCTGGACCATGATGCTAGGATACACACGTGACCAATACCTACCATGATGCTAGGATACACCACGTGACCAATACCTGGACCATGATGCTAGGATACACCACGTGACCAATACCTGGACCATGATGCTAGGATCCAGTACGTGACCAACACCTGACCATGATGCTAGGATACAGTGCGTGACCAATACCTGACATGATGCTAGGATACTGTACGTGACCAATACCTGGACCATGATGCTAGGATACTGTACGTGACCAATACCTGACATGATGCTAGGATACACCACGTGACCAATACCTGCCATGATGCTAGGATACACCACGTGACCAATACCTGGACCATGATGCTAGGATACACACGTGACCAATACCTGTCCATGATGCTAGGATACACCACGTGACCAATACTGACCATGATGCTAGGATTCAGCACGTGACCAATACCTGTCCATGATGCTAGGATACACCACGTGACCAATACCTGGACCATGATGCTAGGATACACCACGTGACCAATACTGACATGATGCTAGGATACACACGTGACCAATACCTGGACCATGATGCTAGGATACACCACGTGACCAATACCTGCCATGATGCTAGGATACACCACGTGACCAATACTGACATGATGCTAGGATACACACGTGACCAATACCTGGACCATGATGCTAGGATACACACGTGACCAATACCTGGACCATGATGCTAGGATACAACACCTGACCATGATGCTAGGATACACACGTGACCAATACCTGACCATGTTGCTAGGATACAGTACGTGACCAATACCTGACCAGATGCTAGGATACAGTACGTGACCAATACCTGGACCATGATGCTAGGATTCAGCACGTGACCAATACCTGACCATAATGCTAGGATACAGCACGTGACCAATACCTGTCCATGATGCTAGGATACAGTACATGACCAATACCTGACATGATGCTAGGATACAGTACATGACCAATACCTGACCTGATGCTAGGATACAACACGTGACCAATACCTGACCATGATGCTAGATACACCACGTGACCAATACCTGAACATAATGCTAGGATACAGCACGTGACCAACACCTGACCATGATGCTAGGATACACACGTGACCAATACATGACCATGATGCTAGGATTACAGTATATGACCAATACCTGACCATAATGCTAGGATACAGTATATGACCAATACCTGACCATTGATGCTAGGATACAGTATATGACCAATACTGACCATGATGCTAGGTTACAGTACGTGATCAATACCTGACCATGTTGCTAGGATACAGTATAATGACCAATACCTGAACCATGATGCTAGGATACAACACGTGACCAATACATGACCATGATGCTAGATACACCACGTGACCAATACCTGAACATAATGCTAGGATACAGTATATGACCAATACTGACCATGTTGCTAGGATACAGTATATGACCAATACCTGACCATATGCTAGGATACAGTATATAGCCAATACCTAACCATGATGCTAGGATACATATATGACCAATACCTGACCATAATGCTAGGATACAGTATATGACCAATACCTGACCATATGCTAGGATACAGCACGTGACAATACCTGACATGATGCTAGGATACACACGTGACCAATACCTGTCCATGATGCTAGGATACTGTACGTGACCAATACCTGCCATGATGCTAGGATACACACGTGACCAATACCTGAACATAATGCTAGGATACAGTATATGACCAATACCTGAACATAATGCTAGGATACAGTATATGACCAATACCTGAACATAATGCTAGGATACAGTATATGACCAATACCTGACCATAGATGCTAGGATACACCACGTGACCAATACCTGACCATGATGCTAGGATACTGTACGTGACCAATACCTGACCATATGCTAGGATACAGTACGTGACCAATACCTGACCATGATGCTAGGATACAGTTACGTGACCAATACCTGAACCATGATGCTAGGATTACAGCACGTGACCAATACCTGTCCATGATGCTAGGATTACAGTATATGACCAATACCTGACATGATGCTAGGATACTGTACGTGACCAATACCTGTCCATGATGCTAGGATCCAGTACGTGACCAACACCTGACCATGATGCTAGGATACACACGTGACCAATACCTGTCCATGATGCTAGGATACTGTACGTGACCAATACCTGACCATGATGCTAGGATACACCACGTGACCAATACCTGACCATGATGCTAGGATACACCACGTGACCAATACCTGTCCATGATGCTAGGATTCAGCACGTGACCAATACCTGACCATGATGCTAGGATACACCACGTGACCAATACCTGACCATGATGCTAGGATACACACGTGACCAATACCTGTCCATGATGCTAGGATACTGTACGTGACCAATACCTGACCATTGATGCTAGGATACAGCACGTGACCCAATCCCCAGCCATCGTGACCCTTCCCCAGCCATCGTGACCCATCCCCAGCCTCGTGACCCGTCCCCAGCATCGTGACCCGTCCAGCCATCGTGACCCATTCCCCAGCCATCGTGGACCCGTCCCCAGCCATCGTGGACCCGTCCCCAGCCATCGTAACCCATCCCCAGCCACCGTGGACCCGTCCCCAGCCATCGTGACCCGTCCCCAGCCACGTGACCCGTCCCCAGCCATCGTACCCGTCCCCCAGCCAATCGTGACCCATCCCCACCATCGTGACCCGTCCAGCCATCGTGACCCTCCCCAGCCATCGTGACCCTTCCCCAGCCATCGTGACCCGTTCCCAGCCATCGTGACCCGTCCCCAGCCATCTGACCCATCCCCAGCCTCGTGACCCATCCCCACCATCGTGACCCGTCCAGCCATCGTGACCCATTCCCCAGCCATCGTGACCCGTCCCCAGCCTCGTGACCCATCCCCAGCCATTGTAAACCCGTCCCCCAGCCAATCGTGACCCATCCCCAGCCTTCGTGACCCATCCCCACCATCGTGACCCGTCCAGCCATCGTGACCATCCCAGCATCGTGACCCATCCCCACCATCGTGACCCATCCCCAAGCCATCGTGACCCATCCCCAGCCTCGTGACCCATCCCCAAGCCATCGTGACCCATTCCCCAGCCATCGTGACCCATCCCCAGCCATCGTGACCGTCCCCAGCCATCCGTGACCCGTCCCCAGCCACGTGACCCATCCCCAGCATCGTGACCATCCCCAGCCATCGTGACCCGTCCCCAGCCATCGTGACCCGTCCCCAGCCATCGTGACCCGTCCCCAGCCATCGTGACCCGTCCCCAGCCATCGTGACCCGTCCCCAGCCATCGTGACCCATCCCCAGCCATCGTGACCCGTCCCCAGCCATCGTGACCCGTCCCCAGCCATCGTGACCCGTCCCCAGCCATCGTGACCCGTCCCCAGCCATCGTGACCCGTCCCCAGCCATCGTGACCCATCCCCAGCCATCGTGACCCGTCCCCAGCCATCGTGACCCGTCCCCAGCCATCGTGACCCGTCCCCAGCCATCGTGACCCGTCCCCAGCCATCGTGACCCGTCCCCAGCCATCGTGACCCATCCCCAGCCATCGTGACCCATCCCCAGCCATCGTGACCCGTTCCCAGCCATCGTGACCCGTCCCCAGCCATCGTGACCCATCCCCAGCCATCGTGACCCGTCCCCAGCCATCGTGACCCGTCCCCAGCCACCGTGACCCGTCCCCAGCCATCGTGACCCATCCCCAGCCATCGTGAACCATCCCCAGCCACCGTGACCCGTCCCCAGCCATCGTGACCCGTCCCCAGCCATAGTGACCCATCCCCAGCCATCGTGACCCATCCCCAGCCATTGTAAACCCGTCCCCAGCCATCGTGACCCGTCCCCAGCCATCGTGACCCATCCCCAGCCATCGTGACCCATCCCCAGCCACCGTGACCCGTCCCCAGCCATCGTGACCCATCCCCAGCCATTGTAAACCCGTCCCCAGCCATCGTGACCCGTCCCCAGCCATCGTGACCCATCCCCAGCCATCGTGACCCATCCCCAGCCACCGTGACCCATCCCCAGCCATCGTGACCCGTCCCCAGCCATCGTGACCGGTCCCCAGCCACCGTGACCCGTCTCCAGCCATCGTGACCCATCCCCAGCCATCGTGACCCATCCCCAGCCATTGTAAACCCGTCCCCAGCCATCGTGACCCGTCCCCAGCCATCGTGACCCGTCCCCAGCCATCGTGACCCATCCCCAGCCATCGTAACCCGTCCCCAGCCATCGTGACCCATCCCCAGCCATCGTGACCCATCCCCAGCCATCGTGACCCATCCCCAGCCATCGTGACCCGTCCCCAGCCATCGTGACCCATCCCCAGCCATCGTGACCCATCCCCAGCCATCGTGAACCCGTCCCCAGCCATCGTGACCCATCCCCAGCCATCGTGAGCCATCCCCAGCCATCGTAACCCATCCCAGCCATCATGACGAGGCATATGTCAACCTGGCCACAGGTTTTCATTATAAATGTTCACGTACACAAACCATTTTCTTTGTGCCAGTATTGCTCAATGTAGTTGTAAGTAAAGTTGTGATCCTGCCTCCTTCTGAGTCCATAATGTCTTCCTCCTTCATCACAACTACAGTAAGCAGTCACAACTATAACTCGGCCATTCACAGGATCCTGTAACCTTTCTCACTCGCTACATACACACATCAGTCACATTACTTACTATACAGGCGACTCACCTTGACCCATTTGTCTCACTAACCAACACCGCTAACCTGCCACCATGACACACTTCGTCTTACGTAATGTTTTCACCACTTCTCCTTGTCTCACCAAACCATATATATATATATATATATATATATATATATATATATATATATATATATATATATATATATATATATATATATATATATATATAAAGTATTTCCTTTGTGTGGGTGATGAGGTTTAAGAAATATATAGTCGAATATTATGATCAATAATGGTGAGGTTCAGCTAAAGTGTTGTGATCAGACATATTGCTCTGGTCATGATGTTGTCATACACCAGCTGTGTATCATGAACAGACAGATGGTACCAACATGAACACACACACAACCTAGAGATCTGTTGTCCAGCACCAGCTGTGTATCATGAACAGACAGATGGTACCAACATGAACACACACACAACCTAGAGATCTGTTGTCCAGCACCAGCTGTGTATCATGAACAGACAGATGGTACCAACATGAACACACACACACAACCTAGAGATCTGTTGTCCAGCACCAGCTGCGTCTCATGGACAGACAGATGGTACCAACATGAACACACACACACAACCTAGAGATCTGTTGTCCAGCACCAGCTGTGTATCATGGACAGACAGATGGTACCAACATGAACACACACACAACCCTGTTGTCTTGTGTCACAACTCATATTACAACCTGGCACAACATGTGAGGTAGTTATAACTTGTGAGAACATAACAGGTTGATCTTCAGCTTGCCTTAATAACACGTCTATAACACTAGATGTATCAATACAGGTGTGTGTGTGTGTGTGTGTGTGTGTGTGTGTGTGTTACATCATTATTGTTATATTCATATAATATTCTCCCACATTTACTTACATATTTAATGATCATCAAGATATACTCTTATCAACTGGTCTTGTATTATAAATCAATATACATAATGTTAACCTAACCTAACCTAACCTAACCTAACTTAACCTAACTTAACCTAACCTAACCTAACCTAACTTAACCTAACTTAACCTAACCTAACCTAACCTAACCTAACCTAACCTAACTTAACCTACACACACACACACACATACACACACACACACATATACACACACACACACACACACACATATACATACACACACATACACACACACACATACATACACACACACACAGACACACACACAGTACAATTCCTGCTAGGGACCTCACACAGACAGGCAGCAAAATACTGTGTAAACACAGACAGAAGGTAAGATACAGACACACAGACAAGAACACACTGAGCAACACAGACCACAACATTCAACACCCGGGTACAGACACAAACCAGATTCACAGACCCAAAGCTACACAGACACACTGACTTCGGGGAAGACATAACAGACACTAATACTCTAAGGATCAAAATGCACTGTACAGACAAATATAGGAATGATTTCATACAGACACACACAGACACGGGTTAAAGCCTCTACATACAGACGTGACGTAAACTTTGCGACGTACAGACATACAGAAACACAGGAAAATACACAACATAAATACAAGGACTCTGTTTACCAAATCATTTTCCCTAACCCTCTCACTTTGCACACCACCTCGACCAAAACACCCTATATCTGCCACTCTATCATCAAACACATTCAACAAACCTTCAAAATACTCACTCCATCTCCTTCTCACATCACCGCTACTTGTTATCACCTCCCCATTTGCGCCCTTCACTGAAGTTCCCATTTGCTCCCTTGTCTTACGCACCCTATTTACCTCCTTCCAGAACATCTTTTTATTCTCCCTAAAATTTACTGATAGTCTCTCACCCCAACTCTCATTTGCCCTTTTTTTCACCTCTTGCACCTTTCTCTTGACCTCCTGTCTCTTTCTTTTATACTTCTCCCACTCAATTGCATTTTTTCCCTGCAAAAATCGTCCAAATGCCTCTCTCTTCTCTTTCACTAATACTCTTACTTCTTCATCCCACCACTCACTACCCTTTCTAAACAGCCCACCTCCCACTCTTCTCATGCCACAAGCATCTTTTGCGCAATCCATCACTGATTCCCTAAATACATCCCATTCCTCCCCGACTCCCCTTACTTCCATTGTTCTCACCTTTTTCCATTCTGTACACAGTCTCTCCTGGTACTTCCCCACACAGGTCTCCTTCCCAAGCTCACTTACTCTCACCACCTTCTTCACCCCAACATTCACTCCTCTTTTCTGAAAACCCATACTAATCTTCACCTTAGCCTCCACAAGATAATGATCAGACATCCCTCCAGTTGCACCTCTCAGCACATTAACATCCAAAAGTCTCTCTTTCGCACGCCTGTCAATTAACACGTAATCCAATAACGCTCTCTGGCCATCTCTCCTACTTACATAAGTATACTTATGTATATCCCGCTTTTTAAACCAGGTATTCCCAATCATCAGTCCTTTTTCAGCACATAAATCTACAAGCTCTTCACCATTTCCATTTACAACACTGTACACCCCATGCATACCAATTATTCCCTCAACTGCCACATTACTCACCTTTGCATTCAAATCACCCATCACTATAACCCGGTCTCGTGCATCAAAACCGCTAACACACTCATTTAGCTGCTCCCAAAACACTTGCCTCTCATGATCTTTCTTCTCATGCCCAGGTGCATATGCACCAATAATCACCCACCTCTCTCCATCAACTTTCAATTTTACCCATATTAATCGAGAATTTACTTTCTTACATTCTATCACATACTCCCACAACTCCTGTTTCAGGAGTATTGCTACTCCTTCCCTTGCTCTTGTCCTCTCACTAACCCCTGACTTCACTCCCCAGACATTTCCAAACCACTCTTCCCCTTTACCCTTGAGCTTCGTTTCACTCAGAGCCAAAACATCCAGGTTCCTTTCCTCAAACATACTACCTATCTCTCCTTTTTTCACATCTTGGTTACATCCACACACATTTAGGCACCCCACTCTGAGCCTTCGAGGAGGATGAGCACTCCCCGCGTGACTCCTTCTTCTGTTTCCCATTTTAGAAAGTTAATACAAGGAGGGGAGGATTTCCGGCCCCCCGCTCCCGTCCCCTCTAGTCGCTTTCTACGACACGCGAGGAATACGTGGGAAGTATTCTTTCACCCCTATCCCCAGGGATAATATACATATATATATACATACACACACACACACACACACACACATATGCACATACACACAGAGAAGAGGTAGTAAAAGCTTTGCGGAAGATGAAAGCCGGCAAGGCAGCAGGTTTGGATGGTATTGCAGTGGAATTTATTAAGAAAGGGGGTGACTGTATTGTTGACTGGTTGGTAAGGTTATTTAATGTATGTATGACTCATGGTGAGGTGCCTGAGGATTGGCGGAATGCGTGCATAGTGCCATTGTACAAAGGCAAAGGGGATAAGAGTGAGTGCTCAAATTACAGAGGTATAAGTTTGTTTTTATCCCTGGGGATAGGGGAGAAAGAATACTTCCCACGTATTCCCTGCGTGTCGTAGAAGGCGACTAAAAGGGAAGGGAGCGGGGGGCTGGAAATCCTCCCCTCTCAATTTTTTTTTTCTTTTTTATTTTCCAAAAGAAGGAACAGAGAAGGGGGCCTGGTGAGGATATTCCCTAAAAGGCCCAGTCCTCTGTTCTTAACGCTACCTCGCTAATGCGGGAAATGGCGAATAGTATGAAAGAAAAGAAGTTTGTTGAGTATTCCTGGTAAATTATATGGGAGGGTATTGATTGAGAGGGTGAAGGCATGTACAGAGCATCAGATTGGGGAAGAGCAGTGCGGTTTCAGAAGTGGTAGAGGATGTGTGGATCAGGTGTTTGCTTTGAAGAATGTATGTGAGAAATACTTAGAAAAGCAAATGGATTTGTATGTAGCATTTATGGATCTGGAGAAGGCATATGATAGAGTTGATAGAGATGCTCTGTGGAAGGTATTAAGAATATATGGTGTGGGAGGCAAGTTGTTAGAAGCAGTGAAAAGTTTTTATCGAGGATGTAAGGCATGTGTACGTGTAGGAAGAGAGGAAAGTGATTGGTTCTCAGTGAATGTAGGTTTGCGGCAGGGGTGTGTGATGTCTCCATGGTTGTTTAATTTGTTTATGGATGGGGTTGTAAAGGAGGTAAATGCAAGAGTCCTGGAAAGAGGGGCAAGTATGAAGTCTGTTGGGGATGAGAGAGCTTGGGAAGTGAGTCAATTGTTGTTCGCTGATGATACAGCGCTGGTGGCTGATTCATGTGAGAAACTGCAGAAGCTGGTGACTGAGTTTGGTAAAGTGTGTGGAAGAAGAAAGTTGAGAGTAAATGTGAATAAGAGCAAGGTTATTAGGTACAGTAGGGGTGAGGGTCAAGTCAATTGGGAGGTGAGTTTGAATGGAGAAAAACTGGAGGAAGTGAAGTGTTTTAGATATCTGGGAGTGGATCTGTCAGCGGATGGAACCATGGAAGCGGAAGTGGATCATAGGGTGGGGGAGGGGGCGAAAATTTTGGGAGCCTTGAAAAATGTGTGGAAGTCGAGAACATTATCTCGGAAAGCAAAAATGGGTATGTTTGAGGGAATAGTGGTTCCAACAATGCTGTATGGTTGCGAGGCGTGGGCTATGGATAGAGATGTGCGCAGGAGGATGGATGTGCTGGAAATGAGATGTTTGAGGACAATGTGTGGTGTGAGGTGGTTTGATCGAGTAAGTAACGTAAGGGTAAGAGAGATGTGTGGAAATAAAAAGAGCGTGGTTGAGAGAGCAGAAGAGGGTGTTTTGAAATGGTTTGGGCACATGGAGAGAATGAGTGAGGAGAGATTGACCAAGAGGATATATGTGTCGGAGGTGGAGGGAACGAGGAGAAGAGGGAGACCAAATTGGAGGTGGAAAGATGGAGTGAAAAAGATTTTGTGTGATCGGGGCCTGAACATGCAGGAGGGTGAAAGGAGGGCAAGGAATAGAGTGGATTGGAGTCATGTGGTATACAGGGGTTGACGTGCTGTCAGTGGATTGAAGCAAGGCATGTGAAGCGTCTGGGGTAAACCATGGAAAGCTGTGTAGGTATGTATATTTGTGTGTGTGGACGTGTGTATGTACATGTGTATGGGGGGGGGGGGGGGTTGGGCCATTTCTTTCGTCTGTTTCCTTGCGCTACCTCGCAAACGCGGGAGACAGCGACAAAGTATAAAAAAAAAAAAAAAAAAAAAAAAAATACAAGGACAAAACCACGACACACACAGACGTACAGACATGTGGTAAATTCGCTACATAAAGATTCACAGACACAACACAAAATTCTCTGAATAGAAACACAGACGAAGCCAATTTCACTCTGTATACAGATTCGCAGACACGACACAAAATTCGCTATACAGACATACAGACAAGATACAATATTCCGGGTTGCAAAGTGATGCACAGACGCCAGGAAGAGTTGATCACATACAGACATGAGGCACAGAAGGTTATAAACAGACATGAGGCACTGAAGGCTATATACAGACATGAGGCACAGAAGGTTATATACAGACATGAGGCACAGAAGGTTATATACAGACATGAGGCACTGAAGGCTATATACAGACATGAGGCACAGAAGGTTATATACAGACATGAGGCACAGAAGGTTATATACAGACATGAGGCACAGAAGGTTATATACAGACATGAGGCACAGAAGGTTATATACAGACATGAGGCACAGAAGGCTATATACAGACATGAGCCACAGAAGGTTATATACAGACATGAGGCACAGGTTATATACAGACATGAGGCACAGAAGGTTATATACAGACATGAGGCACTGAAGGCTATATACAGACATGAGGCACAGAAGGTTATATACAGACATGAGGCACAGAAGGTTATATACAGACATGAGGCACAGAAGGTTATATACAGACATGAGGCACTGAAGGCTATATACAGACATGAGGCACAGAAGGTTATATACAGACATGAGGCACAGAAGGTTATATACAGACATGAGGCACTGGTTATATACAGACATGAGGCACAGAAAGCCATATAGAGACATGAGGCACAGAAGGTTATATACAGACATGAGGCACAGAAGGTTATATACAGACATGAGGCAGAGAAGGTTATATACAGACATGAGGCACAGAAGGTTATATAAAGACATGAGGCACAGAAGGTTATATACAGACATGAGGCACAGGTTATATACAGACATGAGGCACTGAAGGCTATATACAGACATGAGGCACAGAAGGTTATATACAGACATGAGGCACAGAAGGTTATATAAAGACATGAGGCAGAGAAGGTTATATACAGACATGAGGCACAGGTTATATACAGACATGAGGCACTGAAGGCTATATACAGACATGAGGCACAGAAGGTTATATACAGACATGAGGCAGAGAAGGTTATATACAGACATGAGGCAGAGAAGGTTATATACAGACATGAGGCACAGAAGGTTATATAAAGACATGAGGCACAGAAGGTTATATACAGAAATGAGGCACAGGTTATATACAGACATTAGGCACTGAAGGCTATATACAGACATGAGCCACAGAAGGTTATATACAGACATGAGGCACTGAAGGCTATATACAGACATGAGGCACAGAAGGTTATATACAGACATGAGGCACAGAAGGTTATATACAGACATGAGGCACTGGTTATATACAGACATGAGGCACAGAAAGCCATATAGAGACATGAGGCACAGAAGGTTATATACAGGCATGAGGCACAGAAGGTTATATACAGACATGAGGCAGAGAAGGCTATATAAAGACATGAGGCATAGGTTATATAAAGACATGAGGCACAGAAGGTTATATACAGACATGAGGCACAGAAGGTTATATACAGACATGAGGCACAGAAGGCTATATACAGACATGAGGCACAGAAGGCTATATACAGACATGAGGCACAGAAGGTTATATACAGACATGAGGCACAGAAGGTTATATACAGACATGAGGCACAGAAGGCTATATACAGACATGAGGCACAGAAGGCTATATACAGACATGAGGTACAGAAGGTTATATACAGACATGAGGCACAGAAGGTTATATACAGACATGAGGCACAGAAGGTTATATACAGACATGAGGCAGAGAAGGCTATATACAGACATGAGGCACAGAAGGCTATATACAGACATGAGGCACAGAAGGCTATATACAGACATGAGGCACGAAGGATTATAAGACATGAGGCACAGAAGGTATATACAGACATGAGGCACAGAAGGTTATATACAGACATGAGGCACAGAAGGTTATATACAGACATGAGGCAGAGAAGGTTATATACAGACATGAGGCACAGAAGGTTATATACAGACATGAGGCACAGGTTAATACAGACATGAGGCACAGAAGGTTATATACAGACATGAGGCACAGAAGGTTATATACAGACATGAGGCACAGAAGGTTATATACAGACATGAGGCACAGGTTATATGCAGACATGAGGCACAGAAGGTTATATACAGACAAAAACAAGGAAAATGAGGACTAAATACACAGACAGATCTGGCTACAGTGACCACGTGAACCTTCACAGACACAGGTGAAACCCACTACACATGGAGATACAGACAAGGATATTCACCACATACAGACAACAAGGATATTCACCACATACAGAAAACAAGGATATTCACCATTTGGAGATGAAAGATATTCACCATAAACAGACAAGAAGGATAGTCACAACATACAGACAAGAAGGATATTCACCACATACAGACAAGAAGGATATTCACCACATACAGACAAGAAGGATATTCACCTTAGACAAGAAGGATATTCACCATAAACAAAGAAGAATATTCACCATATACAGACAAGAAGGATATTCACCATATACAGACAAGAAAGATATTCACCATATACAAACAAGGATATTCACCATATACAGACAAGAAGGATATTCACCATAAAGACAAGGATATTCACAATAAACAGACAAGAATATTCATCATATACAGACAAGAAGGATATTCACCCTATATAGAGAAGAAATATTCATATACAGACAAAGATATTCACTATATACAGACAAGAAAGCTATTCATCATAAACAGACAAGAGGGATATTCACCATAGACAAGGATATTCACCATATACAGACAAGAAAGATAATCATATACAGACGAGAAGGATATTCACATAGACAGAAAAGATATTCATAAACAGACAAGGATATTCACCATAAAAGGACAAGAAAGATATTCACCATAAACAGACAAGATATTCACCATAAACAGACAAGAGTATTCATCATATAGGAAAGAATATTCACCATATGCAGACAAGAAAGATATTCACCATATCCAGACAAGGGTATTCACCATATACAGACAAGAAAAATATTCAATATAAACAGGCAAGGACATTCACCATATACATACAATAAGGATATTCACCATAAACTGACAAGGATATTCACCAAATACAGACAAGAATATACACCACATACAGACAAGGATATTCATCATATACAGACAAGAATGATATTCACCATATACAGACAAGAGGTATATTCACCATATACAGAAAAGGATATTCTCCATATTCAGACAAGAAATATATTCACCATATACAGAAAAGAACGATATTCACCACATGGAGACAAGAAAAATATTCACCATAAACAGACAAGGATATTCTCCATATAGAGACAAGAAAGATATTCACTATAAACAGACAAGAAGGATATTCATAAACCGACAAGGATATTTACCATAAACAGACAAGATATTCACCATAAACAGACAAGGATATTCACCATAAACAGACAAGAAAGATATTCACCACAAACAGACAAGGATATTCACCATAAACAGACAAGAAAGATATTCACCACAAACAGACAAGGATATTCACCATAAACAGACAAGAAAAATATTCACCATAAACAGACAAGAAGGATATACACTATAAACAGACAAGGATATTCAGTATAAAGACAAAAAAGATATTCACCATAAACAGACATGAAGGAAATTCACCACATACAGACAAGAAAGATATTCATGTACAGACAAAAGGATATTCATCATATATAGACAAGATATTCGTATACAGACAAGAAGGATTCTCAGTATATACAGAGAAGAGATATTCATATACAGACATGAAGGATATTCACCATATACAGACATGAAGGATATTCACCATATACAGACATGAAGGATATTCACCATATACAGACAAGGAGGATATTCACCATATACAGACAAGAAATGTATTCATTATAGACAATGATATTCACCATATACAGACAAGAAGGATATTCACCATATACAGACAGGAAGGATATTCACCATAAACAGACAGGAAGGATATTCACCATATACAGACAAGGAGGATATTCACCATATACAGACAAGAAATGTATTCATTATAGACAATGATATTCACCATATACAGACAAGAAGGATATTCACCATATACAGACAGGAAGGATATTCACCATAAACAGACAGGAAGGATATTCACCATATACAGACAAGGAGGATATTCACCATATACAGACAAGAAATGTATTCATTATAGACAATGATATTCACCATATACAGACAAGAAGGATATTCACCATATACAGACAGGAAGGATATTCACCATAAACAGACAGGAAGGATATTCACCATATACAGACAGGAAGGATATTCACCATATACAGACAAGAAGGATATTCACCATATACAGACAGGAAGGATATTCACCATATACAGACAGGAAGGATATTCACCATAAACAGACAGGAAGGGTATTCACTATATACAGACAAGAAGGATATTCACCATATACAGACAAGAAGGATATTCACCATATACAGACAAGAAGGATATTCACCATATACAGACAGGAAGGATATTCACCATATACAGACAAGAAGGATATTCACCATATACAGACAAGGAGGATATTCACCATATACAGACAAGAAGGATATTCACCATATACAGACAAGGAGGATATTCACCATATACTGACAAGAAATGTATTCATATACAGACAAGGATATTCACCATATACAGAAAAGAAGGATATTCACCATATACAGACAAGAAATGTATTCAATATAGACAATGATATTCACCATATACAGACAAGGATATTCACTATATACAGTCAAGGATATTCACCATATACAGACAGGAAGGATATTCACCATATACAGACAAGAAGGATATTCACCATATACAGACAAGGAGGATATTCACCATATACTGACAAGAAATGTATTCATATACAGACAAGGATATTCACCATATACAGAAAAGAAGGATATTCACCATATACA
The DNA here is from genome assembly GCF_036320965.1 of Panulirus ornatus. Taxonomy (NCBI): domain Eukaryota; kingdom Metazoa; phylum Arthropoda; class Malacostraca; order Decapoda; family Palinuridae; genus Panulirus; species Panulirus ornatus. The sequence goes on from NC_092286.1 coordinate 26,114,986, forward strand.
GACAAGAAATGTATTCAATATAGACAATGATATTCACCATATACAGACAGGAAGGATATTCACCATATCCAGTCAAGGATATTCACCATAAACAGACAAGAAAGATATTCACCATATAAAGACAATGAGGATATTCAAGTATAGAGATGAATATTCATTACAGACAGATACTGTGAAAATTCACAGTACAGACATCTGATGAACAAGGCAAAATAAATTACCACAGACATACAGACATGAGGAAAACTTTACTACAGACAAACACAGACACGAGGTAAAGTTACGAGAGACAGATACGAGGGAAATATTCCTTATACAGACACACAGACAAAAGGATAATAAGGCATTACAACCGACACAGACATCACGAAAACTTCGCTCTGTACAATACAGACACACAAGCAGACAGGGAAGATCAGCTGTAAACAGACGTACAGACAGACATGAAGATACGGTTACTTCATACAGACATGATGTGCAAGTTACGTACAGACCTGGAGCAAAACTCCTCACAGACAGACGAACAGACAGACAGACACGGGGCCAAACACTACATACAGACGTGAAGATGAATACACTCCAAACAGAAGGTAATAGTCAGTACACACAGACGTACAGACATATGGCTAAATTCACTACACAGACATACAGACACCTGGCTAATGTCACGACACACAAACTTCACTCCAGGCAGACACGATGTATATATATATATATATATATATATATATATATATATATATATATATATATATATATATATATATATATATATATATATATATATATACATATATATATATATATATATATATATATATATATATATATATATATATATATATATATATATATATATATATATATATATATACAGACAGACAGACACATACACAGAAGAGATTAAAATCATTATATACACAGACGGAGCAGAACACAGACAGACAGACACTTGAGACAACTTGCTACACACAGACACGAGTTCCCACCATACAGACAGGAGGCCAAGTGTACAACATGTAGACAGACAGACACACAGACAGGAGACATCAATGTTGATGTTGTACAATAGAGATAAGTCGACACATCTCATACATTATATAAACAAGAAACATCATCATACACGAATGTGTCATTATGAATTATGACCACAACAACAACAACACGAAGTGTCACACACACACACACACACACACACACACACACACACATGTTGTTGTTATCCTCACACATGTTCACTATAACATGTCTGCTTCCATAACATCATGTCAACCACAGACTCACTTTATCATCCATTATCATCATGATATCATCATCATTATTATTATATGGCTGAAGTGCATGATGACTGCGACCACGGTGACATGATGATAATTGTGTCCAGGGTGACATGACAGATGATGGTTGTGTCCAGGGTGACATGACAGATGATGGTTGTGTCCAGGGTGACATGACAGATGATGATTGTGTCCAGGATGACATGACAGATGATGGTTGTGTCCAGGGTGACATGACAGATGATGGTTGTGTCCAGGGTGACATGACAGATGATGATGATTGTGTCCAGGATGACATGACAGATGATGATGGTTGTGTCCAGGATGACATGACAGATGATGATGATTGTGTCCAGGATGACATAACAGATGATGATGGTTGTGTCCAGGGTGACATGACAGATGATGGTTGTGTCCAGGGTGACATGACAGATGATGATGATTGTGTCCAGGATGACATGACAGATGATAATTGTGTCCAGGGTGACATGACAGATGATGGTTGTGTCCAGGGTGACATGACAGATGATGATGATTGTGTCCAGGATGACATGACAGATGATGATGGTTGTGTCCAGGATGACATGACAGATGATGATGATTGTGTCCAGGATGACATGACAGATGATGATGGTTGTGTCCAGGGTGACATGACAGATGATGATGGTGTCCAGGATGACATGACAGATGATAATTGTGTCCAGGGTGACATGA
>NC_092286.1:26121976-26123192 GCF_036320965.1 Panulirus ornatus
ACACCACACAACTACACACACCACACAACCCCACACCACACCACACTACAAACTACGTCATACCATCAACCCCACAACCCCACACCACACAACCCCACCCTATACCACACAATCCCACACCACACAAGTGACTACGTCATATCTTCAACCCAACACAAACACCACACCCATATCACACCACACAACCTCACACCAGACACACACACACACACACACACCACACCAAAACCCCATACCACACCAAACCACACATATTCATACCACACCCTAAAATCCCACACCACATCCCACAACCCCACACCGCACCCCACAACCCCACACCCACATCACGTACCACACCCCACAACCCCACACCGCACCCCATAACCCCACACCCACATCACGTAGCACACCCCACAACCCAACACCGCACCACACCCCACCACAGCCCCTACCCCACACCACAACCCCACATCCCACATCCCACAATGCCACAACTTAATAAGATGGAGGCCACCGGCAATGGTTGTTGTGTGTGTGCTACAACCTTCCAGGTTATAGAATACACAGGTTGTGATGTAGGCTGGGTGTAGCGATGTTATAGGTGTGGTGGTGGGGGGGGGGGGGGGGCTGGATGTAGGATATAAACAAACAGCTGCCTGGATGGGGGGGGGGGGGAGCCGCCCCATGACCACACCTTGCCAGCAGGAGGAACAGTAGCAGGAGCAGCAGGAGGAGGAGGAGGAGGTATGATAATATGAGAAGCCAACACACACACACACACAAGGTTGTCAGCTCCTCTGTGTGTGTGTGTGTGTATTGATTCTATTTGGCACAGGAGGGTGTGTGTGTGTGTGTGTGTGTCTGTGTCTCTGTGTTGGGGGCCCCCTTCCCCCCCTCCCCTAATATATATCCAGTGGTGGTCTGTGTGGCCAGGTCCCCCACTGGGGAAATGGTCATGTCAATCAATGTACTGTAGGAAGAAGACCATGGCAGACAGACCACAACATGGTCTCATGGATGGACCGAACAGAAAATGGAGTCTCTGGGTACACTATGTGGCTGCTCCACCACTGGTGTATGATGGCCACTACACCCTGGCCACTACACCACCAGGTTATACACCATGTTATGTGTATCCCCCCCACACACACACAACCCAGCTACTATGTACACACAACAAGAGACAGAGAGAAGTGGTCAATACTTACTGTATGTTCCTGTACGGTTCATATGG
>NC_092286.1:26123292-26149373 GCF_036320965.1 Panulirus ornatus
GTACACTGGTTGTGACATCATACTAGTACACTGGTTGTGACATCATACTAGTACACTGGTTGTGACATCATACTAGTACACTGGTTGTGACATCATACTAGTACACTGGTTGTGACATCATACTAGTACACTGGTTGTGACATCATGCTAGTACACTGGTTGTGACATCATACTAGTACACTGGTTGTGACATCATACTAGTACACTGGTTGTGACATCATACTAGTACACTGGTTGTGACATCATACTAGTACACTGGTTGTGACATCATACTAGTACACTGGTTGTGACATCATACTAGTACACTGGTTGTGACATCATACTAGTACACTGGTTGTGACATCATACTAGTACACTGGTTGTGACATCATACTAGTACACTGGTTGTGACATCATACTAGTACACTGGTTGTGACATCAGCGGCATGACCAGGACGAAGGGCTCACTGTGGCCAGCAACAAAATGCTTCAGCCTGACGGATGGAGGGCCAGGGGCGCCTCCCTCCTGACGTAGGGGTCTCCGTCGTGGTCACGCCCTTGTAGATATCATGAGTGAGGTCCACTGTATCATACCTTGTCCCCTGACGAAGGCCAACACCAGGCAAGCCGTGCACACCCACACCAACCATCGGCTACCGGTGGGTGGCAGGCCCTCCTGCAGGAGGCGAGGGGCGGCCACGGATCGGCTACCGGTGGGTGGCAGGCCCTCCTGCAGGAGGCGAGGGGCGGCCACGGATCGGCTACCGGTGGGTGGCAGGCCCTCCTGCAGGAGGCGAGGGGCGGCCACGGCTCCCCTGGTGAACCTCGCACCATGGGTCTTCATGCTGGGGTATGCTTGGGCCGCCTACACTCCTGCAGAAACACGGGACATATTAAAGGACGTCTCTGTAAACATACTCAAGACGGTCGGGGGAAGGTCTATGGGGGGGTCTTCGTCTGCTCCTTGCGCTACTAGTAAAACACAGGAAATGACGAATATATATATATATATATATATATATTAGAAAGGATCACAATTTTGCGCGTGATCAAGACATTCCGATGAGTCCACTGGGAAAATGAAACACGGTAAGTTACCAAGTGCACTTTCGTGTAATAATCACATCATCAGGGGAGGCACAAGAGAGAAATATAAGTCAGTTGATACACATCGAAGAGACGAAGCTAGGAAAAATTGGAAAGGATCACAATTTTGTGCGTGATCAAAATATTCCTATGAGTCCACGGGGGAAGGAGACCTGTGTGAAGAAGTATCTGGAGAGACTGTGTACAGAATGGAAAAAAGTGAGAAAAATGGAAGTAAGGGGAGTGGGGGAGGAATGGGATGTATTTAGGGAATCAGTGATGGATTGCGCAAAAGATGCTTGTGGCATGAGAAGAGTGGGAGGTGGGCTGTTTAGAAAGGGTAGTGAGTGGTGGGATGAAGAAGTAAGAGTATTAGTGAAAGAGAAGAGAGAGGCATTTGGACGATTTTTGCAGGGAAAAAATGCAATTGAGTGGGAGAAGTATAAAAGAAAGAGACAGGAGGTCAAGAGAAAGGTGCAAGAGGTGAAAAAAAGGGCAAATGAGAGTTGGGGTGAGAGACTATCAGTAAATTTTAGGGAGAATAAAAAGATGTTCTGGAAGGAGGTAAATAGGGTGCGTAAGACAAGGGAGCAAATGGGAACTTCAGTGAAGGGCGTAAATGGGGAGGTGATAACAAGTAGTGGTGATGTGAGAAGGAGATGGAATGAGTATTTTGAAGGTTTGTTGAATGTGTCTGATGACAGAGTGGCAGATATAGGGTGTTTGGGTCGAGGTGGTGTGCAAAGTGAGAGGGTTAGGGAAAATGATTTGGTAAACAGAGAAGAGGTAGTAAAAGCTTTGCGGAAGATGAAAGCCGGCAAGGCAGCAGGTTTGGATGGTATTGCAGTGGAATTTATTAAAAAAGGGGGTGACTGTATTGTTGACTGGTTGGTAAGGTTATTTAATGTATGTATGACTCATGGTGAGGTGCCTGAGGATTGGCGGAATGCGTGCATAGTGCCATTGTACAAAGGCAAAGGGGATAAGAGTGAGTGCTCAAATTACAGAGGTATAAGTTTGTTGAGTATTCCTGGTAAATTATATGGGAGGGTATTGATTGAGAGGGTGAAGGCATGTACAGAGCATCAGATTGGGGAAGAGCAGTGTGGTTTCAGAAGTGGTAGAGGATGTGTGGATCAGGTGTTTGCTTTGAAGAATGTATGTGAGAAATACTTAGAAAAGCAAATGGATTTGTATGTAGCATTTATGGATCTGGAGAAGGCATATGATAGAGTTGATAGAGATGCTCTGTGGAAGGTATTAAGAATATATGGTGTGGGAGGCAAGTTGTTAGAAGCAGTGAAAAGTTTTTATCGAGGATGTAAGGCATGTGTACGTGTAGGAAGAGAGGAAAGTGATTGGTTCTCAGTGAATGTAGGTTTGCGGCAGGGGTGTGTGATGTCTCCATGGTTGTTTAATTTGTTTATGGATGGGGTTGTTAGGGAGGTAAATGCAAGAGTTTTGGAAAGAGGGGCAAGTATGAAGTCTGTTGGGGATGAGAGAGCTTGGGAAGTGAGTCAGTTGTTGTTCGCTGATGATACAGCGCTGGTGGCGGATTCATGTGAGAAACTGCAGAAGCTGGTGACGGAGTTTGGTAAAGTGTGTGGAAGAAGAAAGTTAAGAGTAAATGTGAATAAGAGCAAGGTTATTAGGTACAGTAGGGTTGAGGGTCAAGTCAATTGGGAGGTGAGTTTGAATGGAGAAAAACTGGAGGAAGTGAAGTGTTTTAGATATCTGGGAGTGGATCTGTCAGCGGATGGAACCATGGAAGCGGAAGTGGATCATAGGGTGGGGGAGGGGGCGAAAATTTTGGGAGCCTTGAAAAATGTGTGGAAGTCGAGAACATTATCCCGGAAAGCAAAAATGGGTATGTTTGAAGGAATAGTGGTTCCAACAATGTTGTATGGTTGCGAGGCGTGGGCTATGGATAGAGTTGTGCGCAGGAGGATGGATGTGCTGGAAATGAGATGTTTGAGGACAATGTGTGGTGTGAGGTGGTTTGATCGAGTAAGTAACGTAAGGGTAAGAGAGATGTGTGGAAATAAAAAGAGCGTGGTTGAGAGAGCAGAAGAGGGTGTTTTGAAATGGTTTGGGCACATGGAGAGAATGAGTGAGGAAAGATTGACCAAGAGGATATATGTGTCGGAGGTGGAGGGAACGAGGAGAAGAGGGAGACCAAATTGGAGGTGGAAAGATGGAGTGAAAAAGATTTTGTGTGATCGGGGCCTGAACATGCAGGAGGGTGTAAGGAGGGCAAGGAATAGAGTGAATTGGAGCGATGTGGTATACCGGGGTTGACGTGCTGTCTGTGGATTGAATCAAGGCATGTGAAGCGTCTGGAATAAACCATGGAAAGCTGTGTAGGTATGTATATTTCCGTGTGTGGACGTATGTATATACATGTGTATGGGGGGGGGCCATTTCTTTCGTCTGTTTCCTTGCGCTACCTCGCAAACGCGGGAGACAGCGACAAAGTAAAAAAAAAAAAAAAAAAAAAAGTTATCTAATTTGTATAGACCATCACTAATATTAAGATTATAATTCTTTGTGTATTTGATAATAGAAGATTCAATGATACAATAGTACAGGTGAAAGTAATCTTAATACGGAATTTTGGCGGAGTGCATGTATAGTGCCACTGTATAAAGGCAAGGGGAATAAGTGTTCAAATTACAGAGGTATAAGTTTGTTGAATATACCGGGTAAGTTGTGTGTGTGTGTGTGTGCGTGTGTGTGTGTGTGTGTATGTGTGTGTGTGTGTGTGTGTGTGTGTGTGTGTGTGGAGGGGGGGGGTTTATTGATTGAGAGGGTGAAGGTATGTACAGGGCATCAGACTGGGGTGGAGCAGTGTGGTTTCAGAAGTGGTAGAGGATGTGTGGATCAGGTGTTTGCTTTGAAGAATGTGTGAGTAAAATACTTAGAAAAACAGATGGATTTGTATGTGGCATTTATTGATCTGGAAAAGGCATATGATAGGGTTGATAAAGATGCTTTATGGAAGGTCTAAAGAATGTATGGTGTGAAAGGTAAGCTGCTAGGTCCTTTTTTTTTAATGGTATAAAGTGTGTGTAAAGTAAGAGTAAAGTGGTTGGTTCCCAGAGAAGATCGGTCTGCTGCAGGGGTATGTGATGTCCCCATGGTTGTTTAATTTGTTTATGGATGGGGCGGTTAGGAAGGTAAATGCAAGTGTTCCAAAGAAGGGAGAGTATACAGTCTATTGGGGATAAGAGGGCCTGAGAAGCGAGTCCGTTGTTTGCCGATGATACAGCTCTGGTGGCTGATTCGAGTGCGAAACTGTAAAATTGGAGAAGTGTGTGAACGGGGAAAGTTGAGAGTAAATGTGAATAAGAGCATGGTTATTAGGTTTAGCGGTAAGTACCGTCCAAACGCCTCTCTCTTTCACTAGCAATCTTCATCCAACCACTCATTACTCTTCCTACTCTACCCACCTCCCACCTTTCGCATGCCACATGCCATCACTGCTTCCCTAAATACATCCCATTCCTCACCCTCACGCCATCTGCTTTCACCTTTTGCCATTCTACACTCAGTTTCGTTTCCAAGCCCACTCACTCTCCTCCCCATGTTCTCTTTTTGAAAACTTCTACAAATTCTCACCCGCGCCTCCACAAGACATGTATTTTTCTGTAAACCGAAAGTATGAAAATATATCTCGGTTTTGGTGAGAGGGCCGGAGACTCTGGTTATGACAGGACAAAAGCCATCGGGTAATAAGTGGATGCAGGTTTCTCTGTTATCACCTTAATGTGCTCTGTCAAAGTTGCCATGATTGCTTCATACAACACATCATGTCTGAGTCGTCCTGCTACCAGTTACCCTTTACCAATGGGTAACTTACTCATCTTCACAGCAATGTTTTTTTGCCAACAATGTCAACTTCGTCATCTTTGCAGTGAGACGTACGTTCGCCAGTCATAGTCATCCAAGTGTCTGCTTTATGAACAAGCCATGATGATGGTGGCGCGTTTTCTTCGGTGTTGATGATCGTCACCTGCAACCAGACACTGTACTTGATGTAGTCTTGGTCAGGCATTTGCTACAAACATCACGCACACCTCCAAGTCATGTTCATATAGGTGGATTATACAGCCTTCAATATATATATATATATATATATATATATATATATATATATATATATATATATATATATATATATATATATATATATATATATATATATATATATATATATATATATATATATATATATATATATATATATATATATATATATATATATATATATATATATATATATATATTATCATTATTATTATTATCATTATTTTGCTTTGTCGCTGTCTCTCGCTTTAGCGAGGTAGCGCAAGGAAACAAGACGAAACAATGGCCCAACCCACCCACATACACATGTATATACATACACGTCCACACAAGCAAATATACATATCTATATATCTCGATGTACACACATATATACACACACATAATTCATACTATCTGCCTTCATTTATTCCCATCGCCACCTCGCCACACATGGAATAACAACCCCCTCCCCCCGCATGTGTGCGAGGTAGCGCTAGGAAAAGACAACAAAGGCCCTATTCGTTCACACTCAGTCTCTAGCTGTCATGTTATAATGCATATATATATATATATATATACATCATACAAATCTCCGACAGCGAGGATCAAACCCGGGACCCCTGTGCAACAGGCGGGAGCGCTACCACTAGGCTATGATCGCCACTAATAGCGATATGACTACTCGAATACTATGTACTCGATCCTGGCTGTTAGAGGTTTGAATGTTCTATGAAGGTGCGCGTTCATATGCACTTTGTTCATATATATATATATATATATATATATATATATATATATATATATATATATATATATATATATATATATGTATATATATATATATATATATATATATATATATATATATATATATATATATATATGTATATATATATATATATATATATATATATATATATATATATATATATATATATATATATATATATATATATACATATTCCCTCAAAGGCCCAGTCCTCTGTTCTTAACGCTACCTCGCTATCGCGGGAAATGGCGAATAGTATGAAAGAGAAAGAAAAGATATATATATATATTGTATTAACTTTCTAAAATGGGAAACAGAAGAAGGAGTCACGCGGGGAGTGCTCATCCTCCTCGAAGGCTCAGAGTGGGGTGCCTAAATGTGTGTGGATGTAACCAAGATGTGAAAAAAGGAGAGATAGGTAGTATGTTTGAGGAAAGGAAGCTGGATGTTTTGGCTCTGAGTGAAACGAAGCTCAAGGGTAAAGGGGAAGAGTGGTTTGGGAATGTCTGGGGAGTAAAGTCAGGGGTTAGTGAGAGGACAAGAGCAAGGGAAGGAGTAGCAATACTCCTGAAACAGGAGTTGTGGGAGTATGTGATAGAGTGTAAGAAAGTAAATTCTCGATTAATATGGGTAAAACTGAAAGTTGATGGAGAGAGGTGGGTGATTATTGGTGCATATGCACCTGGGCATGAGAAGAAAGATCAAGAGAGGCAAGTGTTTTGGGAGCAGCTGAATGTGTTAGTGGTTTTGATGCACGAGACCGGGTTATAGTGATGGGTGATTTGAATGCAAAGGTGAGTAATGTGGCAGTTGAGGGAATAATTGGTATACATGGGGTGTTCAGTGTTGTAAATGGAAATGGTGAAGAGCTTGTAGATTTATGTGCTGAAAAAGGACTGATGATTGGGAATACCTGGTTTAAAAAGCGAGATATACATAAGTATACTTATGCAAGTAGGAGAGATGGCCAGAGAGCGTTATTGGATTACGTGTTAATTGACAGGCGTGCGAAAGAGAGACTTTTAGATGTTAATGTGCTGAGAGGTGCAACTGGAGGGATGTCTGATCATTATCTTGTGGAGGCTAAGGTGAAGATTTGTATGGGTTTTCAGAAAAGAAGAGTGAATGTTGGGGTGAAGAGGGTGGTGAGAGTAAGTGAGCTTGAGAAGGAGACTTGTGTGAGGAAGTACCAGGAGAGACTGAGTACAGAATGGAAAAAGGTGAGAACAATGGAAGTAAGGGGAGTGGGGGAGGAATGGGATGTATTTAGGGAATCAGTGATGGATTGCGCAAAAGATGCTTGTGGCATGAGAAGAGTGGGAGGTGGGTTGATTAGAAAGGGTAGTGAGTGGTGGGATGAAGAAGTAAGAGTACTAGTGAAAGAGAAGAGAGAGGCATTTGGACGATTTTTGCAGGGAAAAAATGAAATTGAGTGGGAGATGTATAAAAGAAAGAGACAGGAGGTCAAGAGAAAGGTGCAAGAGGTGAAAAAAAGGGCAAATGAGAGTTGGGGTGAGAGAGTATCATTAAATTTTAGGGAGAATAAAAAGATGTTCTGGAAGGAGGTAAATAAAGTGCGTAAGACAAGGGAGCAAATGGGAACTTCAGTGAAGGGCGCAAATGGGGAGGTGATAACAAGTAGTGGTGATGTGAGAAGGAGATGGAGTGAGTATTTTGAAGGTTTGTTGAATGTGTTTGATGATAGAGTGGCAGATATAGGGTGTTTTGGTCGAGGTGGTGTGCAAAGTGAGAGGGTTAGGGAAAATGATTTGGTAAACAGAGAAGAGGTAGTGAAAGCTTTGCGGAAGATGAAAGCCGGCAAGGCAGCAGGTTTGGATGGTATTGCAGTGGAATTTATTAAAAAAGGGGGTGACTGTATTGTTGACTGGTTGGTAAGGTTATTTAATGTATGTATGACTCATGGTGAGGTGCCTGAGGATTGGCGGAATGCGTGCATAGTGCCATTGTACAAAGGCAAAGGGGATAAGAGTGAGTGCTCAAATTACAGAGGTATAAGTTTGTTGAGTATTCCTGGTAAATTATATGGGAGGGTATTGATTGAGAGGGTGAAGGCATGTACGGAGCATCAGATTGGGGAAGAGCAGTGTGGTTTCAGAAGTGGTAGAGGATGTGTGGATCAGGTGTTTGCTTTGAAGAATGTATGTGAGAAATACTTAGAAAAGCAAATGGATTTGTATGTAGCATTTATGGATCTGGAGAAGGCATATGATAGAGTTGATAGAGATGCTCCGTGGAAGGTATTAAGAATATATGGTGTGGGAGGAAAGTTGTTAGAAGCAGTGAAAAGATTTTATCGAGGATGTAAGGCATGTGTACGTGTAGGAAGAGAGGAAAGTGATTGGTTCTCAGTGAATGTAGGTTTGCGGCAGGGGTGTGTGATGTCTCCATGGTTGTTTATTTTGTTTATGGATGGGGTTGTTTGGGAGGTAAATGCAAGAGTCTTGGAAAGAGGGGCAAGTATGAAGTCTGTTGGGGATGAGAGAACTTGGGAAGTGAGTCAGTTGTTGTTCGCTGATGATACAGCACTGGTGGCTGATTCATGTGAGAAACTGCAGAAGCTGGTGACTGAGTTTGGTAAAGTGTGTGGAAGAAGAAAGTTAAGAGTAAATGTGAATAAGAGCAAGGTTATTAGGTACAGTAGGGTTGAGGGTCAAGTCAATTGGGAGGTGAGTTTGAATGGAGAAAAACTGGAGGAAGTGAAGTGTTTTAGATATCTGGGAGTGGATCTGGCAGCGGATGGAACCATGGAAGCGGAAGTGGATCATAGGGTGGGGGAGGGGGTGAAAATTCTGGGGGCCTTGAAGAATGTGTGGAAGTCGAGAACATTATCTCGGAAAGCAAAAATGGGTATGTTTGAAGGAATAGTGGTTCCAACAATGTTGTATGGTTGCGAGGCGTGGGCTATGGATAGAGTTGTGCGCAGGAGGATGGATGTGCTGGAAATGAGATGTTTGAGGACAATGTGTGGTGTGAGGTGGTTTGATCGAGTGAGTAACGTAAGGGTAAGAGAGATGTGTGGAAATAAAAAGAGCGTGGTTGAGAGAGCAGAAGAGGGTGTTTTGAAGTGGTTTGGGCACATGGAGAGGATGAGTGAGGAAAGATTGACCAAGAGGATATATGTGTCGGGGGTGGAGGGAACAAGGAGAAGAGGGAGACCAAATTGGAGGTGGAAAGATGGAGTGAAAAAGATTTTGTGTGATCGGGGCCTGAACATGCAGGAGGGTGAAAGGAGGGCAAGGAATAGAGTGAATTGGAGCGATGTGGTATACCGGGGTTGACGTGCTGTCAGTGGATTGAATCAAGGCATGTGAAGCGTCTGGGGTAAGCCATGGAAAGCTGTGTAGGTATGTATATTTGCGTGTGTGGACGTATGTATATACATGTGTATGGGGGGGGGGTTGGGCCATTTCTTTCGTCTGTTTCCTTGCGCTACCTCGCAAACGCGAGAGACAGCGACAAAGTATTATAATAATATATATATATATACTCCCTCCTTGTACTTTAACTTTCTAAAAGGGGAAAAAGATGGATTCATGCGGAGAGTGCTCATCCTCCTCGAAAGCTCTGATTGGGGTGTCTAAATGTGTGTGGATGTAACTAAGATGTATATCACCGGGGTCGACGTGTGCTGTCAATGCATTGAACCAGGGCATGTGAAGCGTCTGGGGTAAACCATGGAAAGTTGTGTGGGGCCTGGATTTGGAAAGGGAGCTGTGGTTTCGGTGCATTATTACATGACAGCTAGAGACTGAGTGTGAACGAATGTGGCCTTTGTTGTCTTTTCCTAACGCTACCTCGCGCGCACGCGGGGGGGGGGGGGGGGGGGGGGGGGGGTTGCCATTTCATGTGTGGCGGGCTGGCGGTGAAAATGGATGAAAGCAGCATGTATGAATATGCACATACGTATATATGTATATGTTTCTATATGTACATGTATGTATACGTTGAAATGTATAGGCATGTATATGTGCGTGTGTGGGCGTTTATGTATTCACATGTGTAAGTGGATGGGCTGGGCCATTCTTTCGTCTGTTTCCTTGCGAACAACAACTGACTCACTTCCCAAGCTCTCTCATCCACAACAGACTGCATACTTGCCCCTCTTTCCAAAACTCTTGCATTCACCTCCCTAACAACCCCATCCATAAACAAATTAAACAACCATGGAGACATCAGACACCCCTGCCGCAAACCTACATTCACTGAGAACCAATCACTTTCCTCTTTTCCTACACGTACACATGCCTTACATCCTCGATATAAACTTTTCACTGCTTCTAACAACTTGCCTCCCACACCATATATTCTTAATACCTTCCACAGAGCATCTCTATCAATCTATCATATGCCTTCTCCAGATCCATAAATGCTACATACAAATCCATTTGCTTTTCTAAGTATTTCTCACATACATTCTTCAAAGCAAACACCTGATCCACACATCCTCTACCACTTCTGAAACCACACTGCTCTTCCCCAATCTGATGCTCTGTACATGCCTTCACCCTCTCAATCAATACCCTCCCATATAATTTACCAGGAATACTCAACATTCTTTCCGTGCTCCTGAGGTTGTAGGAGTCTGTGTTTCTTCCTTTTCTTTCAGGATTTCTGGTTGTATGACATACGCATAATTTCTTTTCCCCTTTATCACTATCGTCTGTTGATGTTGATGTTGCAGAAGCATGAGTGTGTTGTGTGTACAGCTCAATCAAGTCACTCCAAAATTCCTCTCATCAGCTGACGTGGTTTTCATTATGTGTAGGCGTTACCACCAGGAGCTGCTGTCACACTGACGCCAGTCGTACGACGCCCTGGCCATATACACACATTGGGACGCTCTGGCGCCTCAAAGTGAGCCACAAAAGGCGGGTATCTGGCGTCGACAGATTCTGAGCTCAGCAGTAACGGTCGCCGGACACAATAATAGACCGTACGACGCCACACGACACAATCGCTTCTACTTACGATTCCGGCGGACGGATACGACGACAGGTAATGTCTTATGCGAAGGATCTTATTCCAGTACACGATGAACGTTGTGACCACACATGCGACTCACTAGACTAGACGTAACGTTGTGAGCCACCGGACCCGCGTTATGGATGGAAAAGCCACATTAGTATGGAGGAAGCCTAACCTTACGTTGACATAGTTGCCATACTGTTGTATTACAGTATCTTAACTTGGCACAGTTGCCATACTATGGTATTACAGTATCTATAGCATGTGACTCTTTCTTTGGAGGAGGAACATGTTCATGTTTTGAGACCTTCTTAATCAACTATGATCCAATCTAACGTTAATATTCATCCTCAAACGATGGCCATTTCGTCAGATGTTGGTAACTAACCCAACACACACACACACACACACACACACACACACTAGCTGGCGTGCTCACCCTTATTACGTAAGACTCAGATCCTACTGTGCCAGCGGTTCTCGTGCCACATCTCGTCATACATTTCCTACAGTCGACATGGTTGACGTCGGAGCCAGTACGACAATTTGCTGTGATGTCGACCAACGCGGCAGCGCTCACAACACGTCCGTCTTTCAATGCGTTCTGTGCAGCGTTTAAAACGTCTGCACACACACAGTAGTTATTATGGATGGGGAAAACAACGCAAGAACATTTCAGTCATAGTTCGTTGAGGTGAGAGATTACGACACCGACGAACACTCACGGTCAAGACTGTAGAAGGAGACGAAGAGGACAAGTTCTCACTAGCGAAGTTCATTATTGTCTACGATGGCTGTTTGTGTGTTACGGGGAGACACTCGCGTTGCCCCTCGTCTTAACATTGTATATATATATATGTATTAAGTCTTTACTCTCATGTATATGTACACACACACACACACACACACACACACACACACACACTAGCTAATACAAGGTATGGGTGAGGTGTGAAGGTGAAAGAAATTGGCCATAGAAACCCATTGTTGCGTTACTTTGTATCACTTTAAGGCTGAAAGTCCTTGTTGTTGTTGTTGTTGTTGTTGTTGTTGTTGTTGATAGATAACTGTGTGGATGTCCATGTGAACACAGAGGCTTCCTTCTTTTTGTATCGCGACCGAGATGAGAAGTACCCAAGCAACATGGCCCATTCAGGGCCATCTCGGGGCGCAAGGAAAAGAGAATATGAATCAGTCAATACCTCGCAAGTGTTTGTAGACGTGAAGGAAGGGAAGACACACCGACGAAGGAAGAGAATTGGTCCATATTGGCAGTTCGAGAGAAGGATGCATCATAAAAAGCCCATCCTCAAGGGGCCGGGCGCTACACAGATGATGTGGGAAACAACAGCCAAGCGTGTGTCAAGGATCCAGACGGTGTGTGCTATTTGATGCTAGTAGAAGGCCAGTCTAGCTGTCATGTGTGCTATTTGATGCTAGTAGAAGGCCGGACTAGCTGTCATGTGTAATGCACCGGGACCACAGCTCCCTACCCAATCCAGCACAACAGAACTCTCCATAGTTTACCCCAGACAGAGACAATGGCCCAACCCACCCACATACACATGTATATACATACACGTCCACACACGCAAATATACTTACCTATACATCTCAATGTACACACATATATACAAACACAGACATATACATATATACACATGTACATAATTCATACTGTCTGCCTTTATTTATTCCCATCGCCACCTCGCCACACATGGAATACCATCCCCCTCCCCCCTCATGTGTGCGAGGTAGCGCTAGGAAAAGACAACAAAGGCCCCATTCGTACACACTCAGTCTCTAGCTGTCATGCAATAATGCCCGAAACCACAGCTCCCTTTCCACATCCAGGCCCCACACAACTTTCCATGGTTTACCCCAGACGCTTCACATGCCCTGATTCAATCCACTGATAGCACGTCAACCCCGGTATACCACATCGAGCCAATTCACTCTATTCCTTGCCCGCCTTTCACCCTCCTGCATGTTCAGGCCCCGATCACACAAAATCTTTTTCACTCCATCTTTCCACCTCCAATTTGGTCTCCCACTTCTCCTCGTTCCCTCCACCTCCGACACATGTATCCTCTTGGTCAATCTTTCCTCACTCATTCTCTCCATGTGCCCAAGCCATTTCAAAACACCCTCCTCTGCTCTCTCAACGACGCTCTTTTTATTTCCACACATCTCTCTTACCCTTACATTACTTACTCGATCAAACCACCTCACACCACACATTGTCCTCAAACATCTCATTTCCAGCACATCCACCCTCCTCCGCACAACTCTATCCATAGCCCACGCCTCGCAACCATACAACATTGTTGGAACCACTATTCCTTCAAACATACCCATTTTTGCTTTCCGAGATAATGTTCTCGACTTCCACACATTCTTCAAGGCTCCCAGGATTTTCGCCCCCTCCCCCACCCTATGATTCACTTCCGCTTCCATGGTTCCATCCGCTGCCAGATCCCATGAGCCCTATCCATGTTCACCAAATGGCGTCCTAGCTTCGTTTCTTCGATGTATATCAACTGACTTATATTTCTCTCTTGTGTCTCCCCTGATGATGTGATTATTACACGAAAGTAAACTTGGGAACTTATCGTGTTTCATTTTCACCGTGGACTCATAGGAATATCTTGATCACGCGCAAAATTGTGATCATTTCCAATATATATATATATATATATATATATATATATATATATATATATATATATATATATATTATCCCTGGGGATAGGGGAGAAAGAATACTTCCCACGTATTCCCTGCGTGTCGTAGAAGGCGACTAAAAGGGGAGGGAGCGGGTGGCTGGAAATCCTCCCCTCTCGTTTTTTTTTGATTTTCCAAAAGAAGGAACAGAGAAGGGGGCCAGGTGAGGATTTTCCCTCTAAGGCCCAGTCCTCTGTTCTTAACGCTACATCGCAAACGCGGGAAATGGCGAATAGTATGAAAAAAAATATATATATATATATATATATATATATATATATATATATATATATATATATATATATATATATATATATATATATATATAAATTGGGAGGTGAGTTTGAATGGAGAAAAACTGGAGGAAGTGAAGTGTTTTAGATATCTGGGAGTGGATCTGGCAGCGGATGGAACCATGGAAGTGGAAGTGGATCATAGGGTGGGGGAGGGGGCGAAAATCCTGGGGGCCTTGAAGAATGTGTGGAAGTCGAGAACATTATCTCGGAAAGCAAAAATGGGTATGTTTGAAGGAATAGTGGTTCCAACAATGTTGTATGGTTGCGAGGCGTGGGCTATGGATAGAGTCGTGCGCAGGAGGATGGATGTGCTGGAAATGAGATGTTTGAGGACAATGTGTGGTGTGAGGTGGTTTGATCGAGTGAGTAACGTAAGGGTAAGAGAGATGTGTGGAAATAAAAAGAGCGTGGTTGAGAGAGCAGAAGAGGGTGTTTTGAAGTGGTTTGGGCACATGGAGAGGATGAGTGAGGAAAGATTGACCAAGAGGATATATGTGTCGGAGGTGGAGGGAACAAGGAGAAGAGGGAAACCAAATTGGAGGTGGAAAGATGGAGTGAAAAAGATTTTGTGTGATCGGGGCCTGAACATGCAGGAGGGTGAAAGGAGGGCAAGGAATAGAGTGAATTGGAGCGATGTGGTATACCGGGGTTGACGTGCTGTCAGTGGATTGAAGCAAGGCATGTGAAGCGTCTGGGGTAAACCATGGAAAGCTGTGTAGGTATGTATATTTGCGTGTGTGGACGTATGTATATACATGTGTATGGGGGTGGGTTGGGCCATTTCTTTCGTCTGTTTCCTTGCGCTACCTCGCAAACGCGGGAGACAGCGACAAAGCAAAAAAAAAAAAAATATATACATATATATATATATATATATATATATATATATATATATATATATATATATATATTATTTATTCATTTTGCTTTGTCGCTGTGTCCCGCGTTAGCGAGGTAGCGCAAGGAAACAGACGAAAGAATGGCCCAACCCACCCCCATACACATGTATATACATACACGTCCACACACGCACATATACATACCTATACATCTTAATGAACTGTTACGAACGTGTGTGCGTGTACTCACATGTTCGTGTATATAATATGTGTGTGTGTGTGTGTGTCCTTGTGTATTGTGTTATTTCTTAGCAGGACGAGGATTAAGGCCTCCCTCTGAGACGTCCTCGGAGCTTCAGTTCACACCAAGCATTAGGCTTAATAATTCAATTCTAATTCAATTTTGGAAACCAGATGGTCATTTGTCCTTGAGCACACCTTCTCCGAGGCGAGGCGGTGATTAAGTTGTCATCAGCTGCGGAATCTTTCACCACCGTACTGGACATGTCATCGCTGTAGGCTTAAACAAGAGGGAGGGTGATCTACGCAGTTTGAGCTACGGTTCCTCCAACCAATCAGAATTGCTCTTAGTCCCCTAGCCAATCAAGGGGATCTACGCAGTTTGTGTGACGGTTCCTCCAACCAATCAGAATTGCTCTTAGTCCCATAGCCAATCAAGGGTAGCGTTATAGCTAGCAGGGCGAACGCTTGTCTTCACTGTAATATATACCCATGACACCCGCTGAGTTTCCTCTCTCTCTAGCCCAGACAGGCAAGTGGTCCACCCCTGCTGTAAGCCCTGCTGTGCTGTAAGCCCGTTACCCGAGTACTGTGCTATAAGCCTGTAAGCCCGTTTTAATTATCAGTGTAATGTTATCGAAGAACTGCCATAAAGGAAAGAGATCTCCTGGCTTGAAATCTTTATCTGGAATATTAACTCGTACAAATGTTAACTCATGTTCAATGTTAACTCATGTTCAATGTTAACTCATGTTCAATGTTAACCCATGTTCAATGTTAACTCATGTTCGATGTTAACTCATGTTCAGTGTTAACTCATGTTCAATGTTAACTCATGTTCAATGTTAACTCATGTTCAATGTTATCTCATGTTCAATGTTGACTCATGTTTAGTGTTAACGTAAATGATTGATGCTTGATTTATGTGCCTATCTTTGTACACTTGAATTCTTTCATTATAAGTAGATTTAATGTAATGCTGGTCTTTAATTCAATCCCATAACTTTATTATTGTGTTATCCTGAGTTGTGCAACTTGACAAATCCATAACGTCCTTGCAAGACAAGGATCAGTAGTATTTGTAACATATGTTACTGGCGACCTTGCTCGAATAAGTATTGAGTTCGTAACAGTACACATATATATACACACACAGACATATACATATGTACACATGTACATAATTCATATTGTCTGCCTTTATTTATTCCCATCGCCACCCCGCCACACATGGAAAAACAACTCCCTCCCCCCTCATGTGTGCGAGGTAGCGCTAGGAAAAGACAACAAAGGCCCCATTCGTTCACACTCAATCTCTAGCTGTCATGTAATAATGCACCGAAACCACAGCTCCCTTTCCACATCCAGGCCCCACACAACTTTCCATGGTTTACCCCAGACGCTTCACATGCCCTGGTTCAATCCATTGACAGCACGTCGACCCCGGTATACCACATCGTTCCAATGCACTCTATTCCTTGCACGCCTTTCACCCTCCTGCATGTTCAGGCCCCGATCACTCAAAATCTTTTTCACTCCATCTTTCCACCTCCAATTTGGTCTTCCACTTCTCCTCTTTCCCTCTACCTCTGACACATATATTCTCTTGATCAATCTTTCCTCACTCATTCTCTCCATATGACCAAACCATTTCAAAACACCCTCTTCTGCTCTCTCAACCACACTCTTTTTATTTCCATACATCTCTCTTACCCTTACATTACTTACTCGATCAAACCACCTCACACCACGTATTGTCCTCAAACATCTCATTTCCAGCACATCCACCCTCCTGAGCACAGCTCTATCCATACCCCACGCCTCGCAACCATACAACATTGTTGGAACCACTATTCCTTCAAACATACCCATTTTTGCTTTCCGAGATAATGTTCTCGACTTCCACACATTCTTCAAGGCTCCCAGAATTTTCGCCCTCTCCCCCACCTTATGATTCACTTCTCCTTCCATAGTTCCATCCGCTGCCAGATCCACTCCCAGATATCTAAAACACTTTGCTTCCTCCAGTTTTTCTCCATTCAAACTTACCTCCCAATTGACTTGACCCTCAACCCTACTGTACCTAATAACCTTGCTCTTATTCATATTTACTCTTAACTTCCTTCTTTCACACACCTTACCAAACTCAGTCACCAGCTTCTGCAGTCTCTCACATGAAACAGCCACCAGCGCTGTATCATCAGCGAACAACAACTGACTCACTTCCCAAGCTCTCTCATCCACAACAGACTGCATACTTGCCCCTCTTTCCAAAACTCTTGCATTCACCTCCCTAACAACCCCATCCATAAATAAATTAAACAACCATGGAGACATCACACACCCCTGCCGCAAACCTACATTCACTGAGAACCAATCACTTTCCTCTCTTCCTACACGTACACATGCCTTACAACCTCGATAAAAACTTTTCACTGCTTGTAACAACTTGCCTCCCACACCATATATTCTTAATACCTTCCACAGAGCACCTCAATCAACTCTATCATATGCCTTCTCCAGATCCATAAATGCTACATACAAATCCATTTGCTTTTCTAATTATTTCTCACATACATTCTTCAAAGCAAACACCAGATCCACACATCCTCTACCACTTCTGAAACCACACTGCTCTTCCCCAATCTGATGCTCTGTACATGCTTTCACCCTCTCAATCAATACCCTCTCATATAATTTCCCAGGAATACTCAACAAACTTATACCTCTGTAATTTGAGCACTCACCTTTGTCCGCTTTGCCTATGTACAATGGCACTATGCAAGCATTCCGCCAGTCCTCAGGCACCTCACCATGAATCATACATACATTAAGTAAACTTACCAACCAGTCAACAATACAGTCATCCCCTTTTTTAATAGATTCCACTGTAATACCATCCAAACCTGCTGCCTTGCCGGCTTTCATCTTCCGCAAAGCTTTTACTACCTCTTCTCTGTTTACCAAATCATTTTCCCTAACCTTCTCACTTTGCACATCACCTCGACCAAAACACCCTATATCTGACACTCTATCGTCAAACACATTCAACAAACCTTCAAAATACTCACTCCATCTCCTTCTCACATCACCACTACTTGTTATCACCTCCCCATTAGCCCCCTTCACCGAAGTTCCCATTTGCTCCCTTGTCTTACGCACTTTATTTACCTCCTTCCAAAACATCTTTTTATTCTCCCTAAAATTTGATGATACTCTCTCACCCCAACTCTCAATTGCCCACTTTTTCACCTCTTGCACCTTTCTCTTGACTTCCTGCCTCTTTCTTTTATACATCTCACATTCATTTGCATTTTTTCCCTGCAAAAATCGTCCAAATGCCTCTCTCTTCTCTTTCACTAATAATCTTACTTCTTCATCCCACCACTCACTACCATTTCTAATCAACCCACCTTCCACTCTTCTCATGCCACAAGCATCTTTTGCGCAAGCCATCACTGCTTCCCTAAATACATCCCATTTCTCCCCAACTTCCCTTACCTCCTTTGTTCTCACCATTTTCCATTCTGTACTCAGTCTCTCCCGGTACTTCCTCACACAAGTCTCCTTCCCAAGCTCACTTACTCTCACCACTCTTTTCACCCCAACATTCTTCTTTTCTGAAAACCTCTACAAATCTTCACCTTCGCCTCCACAAGATAATGATCAGACATCCCTCCAGTTACACCTCTCAGCACATTAACCTCGAAAAGTCTCTCTTTCGCGCGCCTGTCAATTAACACGTAATCCAGTAACGCTCTCTGGCCATCTCTCCTACTTACATACGTATACTTATGTATATCTCTCTTTTTAAACCAGGTATTCCCAATCATCAGTCCTTTTCCAGCACATAAATCTACAAGCTCTTCACCATTACCATTTACAACACTGAACACCCCATCCATACCAATTATTCCCTCAGGGGAGTGGGGGAGGTAAGGGGAGTGGGGGAGGAATGGGATGTATTTAGGGGAGCAGTGTTGGCTTGCACAAAAGATGCTTGTGGCATGAGAAGCGTGGGAGGTGGGCAGATTAGAAAGGGTAGAGAGTGGTGAAATGAAGAAGTGAGATTATTAATGAAAAAGAAGAAAGAATCATTTGGACGATTTTTGCAGGGAAATAATGCAAATGACTGTGAGTTGTATAAAAGAAAGAGGCAGGAGGTCAAGAGAAAGGTGCAAGAGGTGAAAAAGAGGGCAAATGAGAGTTGGGGTGAGAGAGTATCATCAAATTTTAGGGAGAATAAAAAGATGTTTTGGAAGGAGGTAAATAAAGCGCGTAAGACAAGGGAACAAATGGGAACTTCAGTGAAGGGGGCTAATGGGGAGGTGATAACAAGTAGTGGTGATATGAGAAGGAGATGGAGTGAGTATTTTGAAGGTTTGTTGAATGTGTTTGATGATAGAGTGGCAGATATAGGGTGTTTTGGTCGAGGTGGTGTGCAAAGTGAAAGGGTTAGGGAAAATGATTTGGTAAACAGAGAAGAGGTAGTAAAAGCTTTCCGGAGGATGAAAGCCGGCAAGGCGGCGGGTTTGGGTGGTATTGCAGTGGAATTTATTAAAAAAGGGGATGACTGTATTGTTGACTGGTTGGTAAGGTTATTTAATGTATGTATGACTCATGGTGAGGTGCCTGAGGATTGGCGGAACGCATGCATAGTGCCATTGTACAAAGGCGAAGGAGATAAAAGTGAGTGCTCAAATTACAGAGGTATAAGTTTGTTGAGTATTCCTGGTAAATTATATGGGAATGTATTGATTGAGAGGGTGAAGGCATGTACAGAGCATCAGATAGGGGAAGAGCAGTGTGGTTTCAGAAGTGGTAGAGGATGTGTGGACTGGAGTTTACTTTGAAGAATGTAGGTGAGAAATACTTAGAAAAGCAAATGGATTTGTATGTAGCATTTATGGATCTGGAGAGGGCATATGATAGAGTTGAGAGAGATGCTCTGTGGAAGGTACTAAGAATATATGGTGAGGGAGACAAGTTCTTAGAAGCAGTGAAAAGTTTTTATCGAGGATGTAAGGCATGTGTACGTGTGGAAGAGAGGAAAGTGACTGGTTCTCAGTAAATGTAGGTTTGCGGCAGGGGTGTGTGATGTCTCCATGGTTGTTTAATTTGTTTATGGATGGGGTTGTTAGGGAGGTGAATGCAAGAGTTTTGGAAAGAGGGGCAAGTATGCAGTCTGTTGTGGATGAGAGAGCTTGGGAAGTGAGTCAGTTGTTGTTCGCTGATGATAGAGCGCTGGTGGCTGATTCATGTGAGAAACTGCAGAAGCTGGTGACTGAGTTTGGTAAAGTGTGTGAAAGAAAAAAGTTAAGAGCAAATGTGAATAAGAGCAAGGTTATTACGTAAAGTGGTGTTGAGGGTCAAGTCAATTGAGAGGTAAGTTTGAATGGAGAAAAACTGGAGGAAGTGAAGTGTTTTAGATATCTGGGAGTGGATCTGGCAGCGGATGGAACCATGGAAGCGGAAGTGAATCATAGGGTGGGGGAGGGGGCGAAAATTCTGGGAGCCTTGAAGAATGTTTGGAAGTCGAGAGCATTATCTCGGAAAGCAAAAATGGCTAGGTTTGAAGGAATAGTGGTTCCAACAATGTTGTATGGCTGCGAGGCGTGGGCTATGGATAGAGTTGTGCGGAGGAGGGTGGATGTGCTGGAAATGAGATGTTTGAGGACAATTTGTGGTGTGAGGTGGTTTGATCGAGTAAGTAATGTAAGGGTAAGAGAGATGTGTGGAAATAAAAAGAGTGTGGTTGAGAGAGCAGAAGAGGGTGTTGTGAAATGGAAGTCGAGAGCATTATCTCGGAAAGCAAAAATGGCTAGGTTTGAAGGAATAGTGGTTCCAACAATGTTGTATGGCTGCGAGGCGTGGGCTATGGATAGAGTTGTGCGGAGGAGGGTGGATGTGCTGGAAATGAGATGTTTGAGGACAATTTGTGGTGTGAGGTGGTTTGATCGAGTAAGTAATGTAAGGGTAAGAGAGATGTGTGGAAATAAAAAGAGTGTGGTTGAGAGAGCAGAAGAGGGTGTTGTGAAATGGTTTGGTCACATGGAGAGAATGAGTGAGGAAAGATTGACCAAGAGGATATACGTGTCAGAGGTAGAGGGAACGAGGAGAAATGGGAGACCGAATTGGAGGTGGAAAGATGGAGTGAAAAAGATTTTGAGTGATCAGGGCCTGAACATGCAGGAGGGTGAAAGGCGTGCAAGGAATAAAGTGAATTGGAACGTTGTGGTATACCGGGGTCGACGTGCTGTGAATGGATCGAACCAGGGCATGTGAAACGTCTGTGGTAAACCATGGAAAGTTATGTGGGGCCTGGATGTGGAAAGGGAGCTGTGGTTTTCGGTGCATCATTACATGACAGCTAGAGATTGAGTGTGAACGAATGGGGCCTTTGTTGTCTTTTCCTAGCGCTACCTCGCACACATGAGGGGGGTGGGGGATGGTATTTCATGTGTGGCGAGGTGGCGATGGAAATGAATAAAGGCAGACAGTGTGAATTGTGTGCATGGGTATATATGTATGTGTCTGTGTGTGTATATATATGTGTACATTGAGATGTATAGGTATGTATATTTGCGTGTGTGGACGTGTGTGTATGTACATGTGTATGGGGGGGGGGGGTTGGGCCATTTCTTTCGTCTGTTTCCTTGCGCTACCTCGCAAATGCGGGAGACAGCGACAAAGTATAAAAAAAAAAAAAAAAAAAAAAAAAAAAAAATATATATATATATATATATATATATATATATATATATATATATATTTTTTTTTTTTTTTTTTTTTTTTGCTTTGTCGCTGTCTCCCGCGCATGCGAGGTAGCGCAAGGAAACAGACGAAAGAAATGGCCCAACCCACCCCCATACACATGTATATGCATACGTCCACACACGCAAATATACATACCTACAAAGCTTTCCATGGTTTACCCCAGACGCTTCACATGCCTTGATTCAATCCACTGACAGCACGTCAACCCCGGTATACCACATCGATCCAATTCACTCTATTCCTTGCCCTCCTTTCACCCTCCTGCATGTTCAGGCCCCGATCACACAAAATCTTTTTCACTCCATCTTTCCACCTCCAATTTGGTCTCCCTCTTCTCCTCATTCCCTCCACCTCCGACACATATATCCTCTTGGTCAATCTTTCCTCACTCATTCTCTCCATGTGCCCAAACCACTTCAAAACACCCTCTTCTGCTCTCTCAACCATTCAAACTCACCTCCCAATTGACTTGACCCTCAACCCTACTGTACCTAATAACCTTGCTCTTATTCACATTTACTCTTAACTTTCTTCTTTCACACACTTTACCAAACTCAGTCACCAGCTTCTGCAGTTTCTCACATGAATCAGCCACCAGCGCTGTATCATCAGCGAACAACAACTGACTCACTTCCCAAGCTCTCTCATCCCCAACAGACTTCATACTTGCCCCTCTTTCCAAAACTCTTGCATTCACCTCCCTAACAACCCCATCCATAAACAAATTAAACAACCATGGAGACATCACACACCCCTGCCGCAAACCTACATTCACTGAGAACCAGTCACTTTCCTCTCTTCCTACACGTACACATGCCTTACCTCCTCGATAAAAACTTTTCACTGCTTCTAACAACTTGCCTCCCACACCATATATTCTTAATACCTTCCACAGAGCATCTCTATCAACTCTATCATATGCCTTCTCCAGATCCATAAATGCTACATACAAATCCATTTGCTTTTCTAAGTATTTCTCACATACATTCTTCAAAGCAAACACCTGATCCACACATCCTCTACCACTTCTGAAACCACACTGCTCTTCCCCAATCTGATGCTCTGTACATGCCTTCACCCTCTCAATCAATACCCTCCCATATAACTTACCAGGAATACTCAACAAACTTATACCTCTGTAATTTGAGCACTCACTCTTATCCCCTTTGCCTTTGTACAATGGCACTATGCACGCATTCCGCCAATCCTCAGGCACCTCACCATGAGTCATACATACATTAAATAACCTTACCAACCAGTCAACAATACAGTCACCCCCTTTTTTTAATAAATTCCACTGCAATACCATCCAAACCTGCTGCCTTGCCGGCTTTCATCTTCCGCAAAGCTTTTACTACCTCTTCTCTGTTTACCAAATCATTTTCCCTAACCCTCTCACTTTGCACACCACCTCGACCAAAACACCCTATATCTGCCACTCTATCATCAAACACATTCAACAAACCTTCAAAATACTCACTCCATCTCCTTCTCACATCACCACTACTTGTTATCACCTCCCCATTTGCGCCCTTCACTGAAGTTCCCATTTGCTCCCTTGTCTTACGCACTTTATTTACCTCCTTCCAGAACATCTTCTTATTCTCCCTAAAATTTAATGATACTCTCTCACCCCAACTCTCATTTGCCCTTTTTTTCACCTCTTGCACCTTTCTCTTGTCCTCTTGTCTCTTTCTTTTATACGTCTCCCACTCAATTGCATTTTTTCCCAGCAAAAATCGTCCAAATGCCTCTCTCTTCTCTTTCACTAATACTCTTACTTCTTCATCCCACCACTCACTACCCTTTCAAATCAACCCACCTCCCACGCTTCTCATGCCACAAGCATCTTTTGCGCAATCCATCACTGATTCCCTAAATACATCCCATTCCTCCCCCACTCCCCTTACTTCCATTGTTCTCACCTTTTTCCATTCTGTACTCAGTCTCTCCTGGTACTTCCTCACACAAGTCTCCTTCCCTTATTTATTTTTATTTCGCTTTATCGCTGGTTGGTAGGCATGCGAAAGAGAGACTTTTGGATGTTAATGTGCTGACAGGTGCAACTGGAGGGATGTCTGATCATTATCTTGTGGAGGCGAAGGTGAAGATATGTAGGGGTTTTCAGAAAAGAAGAGAGAATGATAGGGTGAAGAGAGTGGTGAGAGTATGTGAGCTTGGGAAGGATCCTTGTGTGAGGAAGTACCAGGAGAGACTGAGGACAGAATGGAAAAAGGTGAGAACAAAGGACGTAAGGGGAGTGGGGAGGAATGGGATGTATTTAGGGAAGAAGTGATGGCTTGCACAAAAGATGCTTGTGGCATGAGAAGCGTGGGAGGTGGGTTGATTAGAAAGGGTAGTGAGTGGTGGGATGAAGAAGTAAGATTATTAGTGAAAGAGAAGAGAGAGGCATTTGGACGATTTTTGCAGGGAAAAAATGTAAATGACTGGGAGATATATAAAAGAAAGAGGCAGGAGGTCAAGAGAAAGGTGCAAGAGGTGAAAAAGAGGGCAAATGAGAGTTAGGGTGAGAGAGTATCATCAAATTGTACGGAGAATAAAAAGATGTTTTGCAAGGAGGTAAATAAAATGCGTCAGACAAGGGAACAAATGGAAACATTAGTGAAGGGGCAAATGGGGAGGTGATAACAAATAGTGGTGATGTGAGAAGGAGATGGAGTGAGTATGTTGAAGGTATGTTGAATGTGTTTGATGATAAGAGTGGCAGATATAGGTTGTTTTGGTCGAGGTGGTGTGCAAAGTGAAAGGGTTAGGGAAAATGATTTGGTAAACAGAGAAGGGGTAGTAAAAGCTTTGCGGAAGATAAAAGCCGGCAAGGCAGCGGGTTTGGATGGTATTGCAGTGGAATTTATTAAAAAAAAGGGGGTGACTGTATTGTTGACTGGTTGGTAAGGTTATTTAATGTATGACTCATGGTGAAGTGCCTGAGGATTGGCGGAACGCTTGCATAATGCTATTGTACAAAGGCAACGGGGATAAAAGTGAGTGCTCAAATTACAGAGGCATAAGTTTGTCGAGAATTCCTGGGAAAATATATGGAAGGGTATTGTTTGAGAGGGTGAAGGCATGTACAGAGCATCAGATTGGGGAAGAGCAGTGTGGTTTCAGAAGTGGTAGAGGATGTGTGGATCAGGTGTTTGCTTTGAAGAATGTAGGTGAGAAATACTTAGAAAAGCAAATGGATTTGTATGTAGCATTTATGGATCTGGAGAAGGCATATGATAGAGTTGATAGAGATGCTCTGTGGAAGGTATTAAGAATATATGGTGTGGGAGGCAAGTTGTTAGAAGCAGTGAAAAGTTTTTATCGAGGATGTAAGGCACGTGTACGAGTAGGAAGAGAAGAAAGTGACTGGTTCTCACTGAATATTGGTTTGCAGCAGGGGTGCGTGATATCTCCAGGGTTGTTTAATTTGTTTATGGATGGGGTTGTTAGGGAGGTGAATGCAAGAATTTGGAAAGAGGGGCAAGTATGCAGTCTGTTGTGGATGAGAGAACTTGGGAAGTGAGTCACTTATTGTTCGCTGATGATACAGCGCTGATGGCTGATTCGAGTGAGAAACTGCAGAAGCTGGTGACTGAGTTTGGTAAAGTGTGTGAGAAAAGAAAGCCGAGAGTAAATGTGAATAAGTGCAAGGTTATTAGGTACAGTAGGGTTGAGGGACAAGTCAATTGGGAGGCAAGTTTGAATGGAGAAAAACTGAAGGAAGTGAAGTGTTTTAGATATCTGGGAGTGGATATGGAAGCGGATGGACCCATGGAAGCTTAAGTGGGGGGAGGGGGCGAAAGTTCTGGGAGCGTTGAAAATTGTGTTGAAGTCGAGTACGTTATCTTGGAAAGCAAAAATGGGCATGTTTGAAGGAGTAGTGGTTCCAACTATGTTATATGGTTGCGAGGCGTGGGCTATGGATAGAGTTGTGCGCAGGAGGGTGGATGTGCTGAAAATGATATGTTTGAGGACAATATGTGGTGTGAGGTGGTTTGATCGAGTAAGAACTGAAAGGTTAAGAGAGATGTGTGGTAATAAAAAGGGTTTGATTGAGAGAGCAGAAGAGGGTGTTTTGAAATGGTTTGGTCATATGGAGAGAATGAGTGAGGAAAGATTGACAAAGAGGATATATGTGTCAGAGGTGGAGGGAACGAGAAGTGGGAGACTAAATTGGAGGTGGAAGGATGGAGTGAAAAAGATTTTGAGTGATCGGAACCTGAACATGCAGGAGGGTGAAAGGCGTGCAAGGAATAGAAGTGAATTGGAACGATGTGGTATACCGGATCGACGTGCTGTCAATTGATTTAA
>NC_092286.1:26149473-26151973 GCF_036320965.1 Panulirus ornatus
GTGGTGTGGTGTGGTAGCGGTGTGGTGTGGTAGTGTGGTAACCTGTGTGGTGTGGTGTGGTGTGTGGTAACAGTGTGGTGTGGTGTGGTAACCAGTTTGGTGTGTGTGTGGTAACCAGTAGTGGTGTGGTGTGGTAACTCAGTGTTGGTGTGGTGTTTGGTTAGTGTGGTAACCAGTTGTGGTGTGGTGGGGGTGGGGTAGACGGTGTGGTGTGGGAGTGTGGTTAACCAGTGGGTGTTGGGGTGGTGTGGAGCTTTTTTTCGTGTGGTAGTGTTGGGAACCAGGGTGTGGTGTGGTGTTTTGGTAACCAGTGTTGGTGTGGTGTGGTAGTCCTGGTAGTGTGTAACCAGTGTGGTGTGGTGTGGTAACCAGTGTGGTGTGGTGTGGTAGCCGGTGTGGTGTGGTAGTGTGGTAACCAGTGTGGTGTAGTGTGGTAACCATTGTGGTGTGGTAGTGTGGTAACCAGTGTGGTGTGGTAACCATTGTGGTGTGGTGTGGTGTGGTAGCCGGTGTGGTGTGGTAGTGTGGTAACCAGTGTGGTGTGGTGTGGTGTGGTAACCATTGTGGTGTGGTGTGGTGTGGTAACCAGTGTGGTGTGGTGTGGTAACCCGTTTGGTGTGGTGTGGTAACCAGTGTGGTGTGGTGTGGTGTGGTAGCCGGTGTGGTGTGGTGTGGTTTGGTGTGGTGGTGTGGTAACCAGTGTGGTGTGGTAGCCGGTGTGGTGTGGTAACCAGTGTGGTGTGGTAGCCGGTGTGGTGTGTTGTGGTTTGGTGTGGTGGTGTGGTAACCAGTGAGGTGTGGTGTGGTGTGGTAGCCGGTGTGGTGTGGTAACCAGTGTGGTGTGGTGTGGTGTGGTAACCTGTGTGGTGTGGTGTGGTGTGGTAACCAGTGTGGTGTGGTGTGGTGTGGTAGTGTGGTAACCAGTGTGGTGTGTGGTGTGGTAACCGGTGTGCTTTGGTGTGGTAGTGTGGTAACCAGTGTGGTGTGGTGTGGTAACCAGTTTGGTGTGGTGTGGTAACCAGTGTGGTGTGGTAACCAGTGTGGTGTGGTGTGGTGTGGTAGCCGGTGTGGTGTGGTAGTGTGGTAACCAGTGTGGTGTGGTGTGGTGTGGTAGCCGGTGTGGTGTGGTAACCAGTGTGGTGTGGTGTGGTGTGGTAGCCGGTGTGGTGTGTGGTGTGGTAACCAGTGTGGTGTGGTAACCAGTGTGGTGTGGTGTGGTGTGGTGTGGTAGTGTGGTAACCAGTGTGGTGTGGTGTGGTAACCAGTTTGGTGTGGTGTGGTAACCAGTGTGGTGTGGTGTGGTGTGGTAACCAGTGTGGTGTGGTGTGGTGTGGTAACCTGTGTGGTGTGGTAGTGTGGTAACCAGTGTGGTGTAGTGTGGTAGCCGGTGTGGTGTGGTAACCAGTGTGGTGTGGTGTGGTGTGGTAGTGTGGTAACCAGTGTGGTGTGGTGTGGTAACCAGTTTGGTGTGGTGTGGTAGCCGGTGTGGTGTGGTAGTGTGGTAACCAGTGTGGTGTGGTGTGGTAACCAGTGTGGTGTGGTGTGGTGTGGTAACCAGTGTGGTAGTGTGGTAACCAGTGTGGTGTGGTGTGGTAGCCGGTGTGGTGTGGTGTGGTAACCAGTGTGGTGTGGTGTGGTAACCAGTGTGGTGTGGTGTGGTAACCAGTGTGGTGTGGTGTGGTAGCCGGTGTGGTGTGGTAGTGTGGTAACCAGTGTGGTGTGGTGTGGTAGTGTGGTAACCAGTGTGGTGTGGTGTGGTAACCAGTGTGGTGTGGTAGTGTGGTAACCAGTGTGGTGTGGTGTGGTAGTGTGGTAACCAGTGTGGTGTGGTGTGGTGTGGTAACCAGTGTGGTGTGGTGTGGTAACCAGTGTGGTGTGGTGTGGTAGCCGGTGTGGTGTGGTAGTGTGGTAACCAGTGTGGTGTGGTGTGGTGTGGTGTGGTAGTGTGGTAACCAGTGTGGTGTGGTGTGGTAGCCGGTGTGGTGTGGTAGTATGGTAACCAGTGTGGTGTGCTGTGGTAACCAGTTTGGTGTGGTGTGGTAACCACTGTGGTGTGGTAACCAGTGTGGTGTGGTGTGGTAACCAGTGTGGTGTGTGGTAGTGTGGTAACCAGTGTGGTGTGGTGTGGTAGCCGGTGTGGTAGTGTGGTAACCAGTGTGGTGTGGTGTGGTAGCCGGTGTGGTTTGGTGTGGTAGTGTGGTAACCAGTGTGGTGTGGTGTGGTAGCCGGTGTGGTTTGGTGTGGTAGTGTGGTAACCAGTGTGGTGTGGTAACCAGTGTGGTAACCAGTGTGGTGTGGTGTGGTAGCCGGTGTGGTTTGGTGTGGTAGTGTGGTAACCAGTGTGGTGTGGTGTGGTAGCCGGTGTGGTTTGGTGTGGTAGTGTGGTAACCAGTGTGGTGTGCTGTGGTAACCGGTTTGGTGTGGTGTGGTAACCAGTGTGGTGTGTGGTAGTGTGGTAACCAGTGTGGTGTGGTGTGGTAGCCGGTGTGGTTTGGTGTTG
>NC_092286.1:26154473-26159473 GCF_036320965.1 Panulirus ornatus
CACACACCTGACACACACACACACACACACACCTAGTCTCCTCGCTGACGAACACCATACATGAAACCCAATGTTACATTTGGTGTTACACATGTAACACATGTAAGAGAACCTACCCGTCGTTACGAGCAGACGTAACGGACTTGTCCTTGTGACGACCAGACATGTGGACCTGATGGTTCATTGTGGACATGATCCATGTGTTTGTGGAGGGGATGTGGGTACCTTGCTGGTTGTGTGACCTTGTACATCTGTAAACATGTGGTCCACAACCATCTCTCATGTCACCCTGGACACAATCATTATCATCTGTCATGTCACCGTGGACAAAACCATCATCATCTGTCATGTCACCGTGGACAAAACCATCATCATCTGTCATGTCACCCTGGACACAACCATCATCATCTGTCATGTCACCCTGGACACAATCATCATCTGTCATGTCATCCTGGACACAATTATCATCATCTGTCATGTCACCCTGGACACAACCATCATCATCTGTCATGTCACCCTGGACACAATCATCATCTGTCATGTCATCCTGGACACAATTATCATCATCTGTCATGTCACCCTGGACACAACCATCATCATCTGTCATGTCATCCTGGACACAACCATCATCTGTCATGTCATCCTGGACACAATCATCATCATCTGTCATGTCACCCTGGACACAACCATCATCTGTCATGTCATCCTGGACACAATCATCATCATCTGTCATGTCACCCTGGACACAACCATCATCTGTCATGTCATCCTGGACACAATTATCATCATCTGTCATGTCACCCTGGACACAACCATCATCATCTGTCATGTCACCCTGGACACAATTATCATCTGTCATGTCACCCTGGACACAATCATCATCTGTCATGTCACCCTGGACACAACCATCATCTGTCATGTCACCCTGGACACAATTATCATCATGTCACCGTGGTCGCAGTCATCATGCACTTCAGCCATATAATAATAATGATGATGATATCATGATGATAATGGATGATAAAGTGAGTCTGTGGTTGACATGATGTTATGGAAGCAGACATGTTATAGTGAACATGTGTGAGGATAACAACAACATGTGTGTGTGTGTGAGACACTTCGTGTTGTTGTTGTGGTAATTCATGATGACACATTAGTGTATGATGATGTTTCTTGTTTATATAATGTATGAGATGTGTCGACTTATCTCTATTGTACAACATCAACATTGATGTCTCCTGTCTGTTTGTCTGTCTGTGTGTCTGTCTGTCTACATGTTGTACACTTGGCCTCCTGTCTGTCTGTCTGTGTGTCTGCCTGTCTACATGTTGTACACTTGGCCTCCTGTCTGTCTGTCTGTGTGTCTGCCTGTCTACATGTTGTACACTTGGCCTCCTGTCTGTCTGTCTGTGTGTCTGCCTGTCTACATGTTGTACACTTGGCCTCCTGTCTGTCTGTCTGTGTGTCTGCCTGTCTACATGTTGTACACTTGGCCTCCTGTCTGTCTGTCTGTGTGTCTGCCTGTCTACATGTTGTACACTTGGCCTCCTGTCTGTCTGTGTGTGTGTCTGCCTGTCTACATGTTGTACACTTGGCCTCCTGTCTGTCTGTCTGTGTGTCTGTCTGTCTACATGTTGTACACTTGGCCTCCTGTCTGTCTGTCTGTGTATCTGTCTGTCTACATGTTGTACACTTGGCCTCCTGTCTGTATGGTGGGAACTCGTGTCTGTGTGTAGCAAGTTGTCTCAAGTGTCTGTCTGTCTGTGTTCTGCTCCGTCTGTGTATATAATGATTTTAATCTCTTCTGTGTATGTGTCTGTCTGTCTGTGTATATATATATATATATATATATATATATATATATATATATATATATATATATATATATATGTTTGTGTGTATTAATGTGTATATATATATATATATATATATATATATATATATATATATATATATATATATATATATATATATATATATATATATATACATCGTGTCTGCCTGGAGTGAAGTTTGTGTGTCGTGACATTAGTCAGGTGTCTGTATGTCTGTGTAGTGAATTTAGCCATATGTCTGTACGTCTGTGTGTACTGACTATTACCTTCTGTTTGGAGTGTATTCATCTTCGCGCCTGTATGTAGTGTTTGGCCCCGTGTCTGTCTGTCTGTTCGTCTGTCTGTGAGGAGTTTTGCTCCAGGTCTGTACGTAACTTCCACATCATGTCTTTATGAAGTAACCGTATCTTCATGTCTGTCTGTACGTCTGTTTACAGCTGATCTTCCCTGTCTGCTTGTGTGTCTGTATTGTACAGAGCGAAGTTTTCGTGATGTCTGTGTCGGTTGTAATGCCTTATTTTCCTTTTGTCTGTGTGTCTGTATAAGGAATATTTCCCTCGTATCTGTCTCTCGTAACTTTACTTCGTCTGTGTTTGTCTGTAGTAAAGTTTTCTCTCATGGTCTGATGTCTGTGGTAATTTATTTTGCCTTGTTCATCAGATGTCTGTACTGTGAATTTTCACAGTATCTGTCTGTAATGAATATTCATCTCTATACTTGAATATCCTCATTGTCTTTATATGGTGAATATCTTTCTTGTCTTGTTATGGTGAATATCCTTGACTGGAATGGTAATATCCTTCCCTGTCTGTATATGGTGAATATCATTGTCTATATTGAATACATTTCTTGTCTGTATATGGTGAATATCCTTCTTTTCTGTATATGGTGAATTTCCTTGTCTGTATATGAATACATTCTTTGTCAGTATATGGTGAATATCCTCCTTGTCTGTATATGTGAATTTCCTTCTTGTCTGTATATGGTGAATACTCTTCTGTCTGTATTGGTGAATTATCCTTGACTGTATATAGTGAATATCCTTGTCTGTATATGGTGAATATCATTGTCTATATTGAATACATTTCTTGTCTGTATATGGTGAATATCCTTCTTTTCTGTTTATGGTGAATATCTTGTCTGTATATGAATACATTTCTCGTCTGTATATGGTGAAATATTCCCTTTCCTGTCTGTTTATGGTGAATATCCTTCTTGTCTGTATATGGTGAATATCCTTCTTGTCTGTATATAGTGAATATCCTTCCTGTCTGTATATGGTGAATATCCTTCTTGTCTGTATATGGTGAATATCATTGTCTATAATGAATACATTTCTTGTCTGTATATGGTGAATATCCTCCTTGTCTGTATATGGTGAATATCCTTCCTGTCTGTTTATGGTGAATATCCTTCCTGTCTGTATATGGTGAATATCCTTCTTGTCTGTATATGGTGAATATCATTGTCTATAATGAATACATTTCTTGTCTGTATATGGTGAATATCCTCCTTGTCTGTATATGGTGAATATCCTTCATGTCTGTATATGGTGAATATCCTTCATGTCTGTATATGGTGAATATCCTTCATGTCTGTATATGAATATCTCTTCTCTGTATATACTGAGAATCCTTCTTGTCTGTATACGAATATCTTTCTTGTCTATATATGATGAATATCCTTTTGTCTGTACATGAATATCTTTCTTGTCTGTATGTGGTGAATTTCCTTCATGTCTGTTTATGGTGAATATCTTTTTTGTCTTTATACTGAATATCCTTGTCTGTTTATAGTGTATATCCTTCTTGTCTGTTTATGGTGAATATTTTTCTTGTCTGTTTATGGTGAATATCCTTGTCTGTTTGTGGTGAATATCTTTCTTGTCTGTTTATGGTGAATATCCTTGTCTGTTTGTGGTGAATATCTTTCTTGTCTGTTTATGGTGAATATCCTTGTCTGTTTATGGTGAATATCTTGTCTGTTTATGGTAAATATCCTTGTCGGTTTATGAATATCCTTCTTGTCTGTTTATAGTGAATATCTTTCTTGTCTCTATATGGAGAATATCCTTCTTGTCTGTTTATAGTGAATATCTTTCTTGTCTCTATATGGAGAATATCCTTGTCTGTTTATGGTGAATATTTTTCTTGTCTCCATGTGGTGAATATCGTTCTTTTCTGTATATGGTGAATATCTTTCTTGTCTGAATATGGAGAATATCCTTTTCTGTATATGGTGAATATACCTCTTGTCTGTATATGGTGAATGTCATTCTTGTCTGTATATGATGAATATCCTTGTCTGTATGTGGTGTATATTCTTGTCTGTATTTGGTGAATATCCTTGTCAGTTTATGGTGAATATCCTTATTGTATGTATATGGTGAATGTCCTTGTCTGTTTATATTGAATATTTTTCTTGTCTGTATATGGTGAATACCCTTGTCTGGATATGGTGAATATCTTTCTTGTCTGTATATGGTGAATATTCTTTCCTATATGATGAATACCCTTGTCTGTTTATGGTGAATATCTTTCTTGTCTGTTTATGGTAAATATCTTGTCTGTTTATGGTAAATATCTTGTCTGTTTATGGTAAATATCTTGTCTGTTTATGGTGAATATCCTTGTCTGAATATGGTGAATATCTTTCTGGTCTGTATATGGTGAGTATACTTCTTGTCTGTATATGGTGAATATCCTTGTCTGAATATGGTGAATATCTTTCTGGTCTGTATATGGTGAATATACTTCTTGTCTGTATATGAATATCTTTCCTGTGTATGGTGAATATCCTTCTTGTCTGTATATGATTATCTTTTTGTCTGTATATGGTGAATATTGTTCTTGTCTATATGAATATCCTTCTTGTCTGTATCTGGTGAATATCCTTCTTGTCTGTTTATGGTGAATATCCTTCTTGTCTGTTTATGAAGAATATCCTTGTCTGTTTATGGTGAATATCCTTCTTGTCTGTTTATTGTGAATATCCTTGTCTATATGGCGAATATCCTTTATGTCTGTTTATGGTGCATATTCTTCTTGTCTGTTTATGGTGAATATCTTGTCTGTTTATGGTGAATATCTTTCTTGTCCTTTTATGGTGAATATCCGTGTCTGTTTATGAATATCTTTTCTATGTGAATATCCTTCTCGTCTGTAT
>NC_092286.1:26165269-26187769 GCF_036320965.1 Panulirus ornatus
GTGGTCATCAACACCACCACGTTGTCATCAACGCCACCACGTGGTCAACAACACCACGTGGTCATCACCACATTTGGTCAGCACCACGTAGTCATAAATACCACTGCATGTGGTCATCAACACCACCACATGTTGCGGTCATCAACACCACATGCTGCGGTCAACAACATGTCATCAACACCACATGCTGCGGTCAACAACACGTCATCAACACCACCGCATGTGGTCATCAACACCACATGTTGCGGTCATCAACACCAGCACATGTGGTCATCAACACCAGCACATGGTCATCAACACCAGCACATGTGGCCATTAACATCACCACATGTCATCAACACCAGTACATGTGGTCATTAACACCACATGCGATCAACACCAGCATATGTGGTCATCAACACCACCACATGTTGTGGTCATCACAAGCAACACACTGGTACTCCAAGCATGAAGGAAAGTCACACTTAAATACTGTGTAAAATACTGGATACAACACAAGTGTGTGAGAAGGACAGGTTGTGTGTGAGAGACACAGGTTGTGTGTGAGAGACACAGGTTGTGTGTGAGAGACACAGGTTGTGTGTGAGAGACACAGGTTGTGTGTGAGAGCCACAGGTTGTGTGTGAGAGACACAGGTTGTGTGTGAGAGCCACAGGTTGTGTGTGAGAGACACAGGTTGTGTGTGAGAGCCACAGGTTGTGTGTGAGAGACACAGGTTGTGTGTGAGAGACACAGGTTGTGTGTGAGAGACACAGGTCGTGTGTGAGAGCCACAGGTTGTGTGTGAGAGACACAGGTTGTGTGTGAGAGCCACAGGTTGAGTGTGAGAGACACAGGTTGTGTGTGAGAGACACAGGTTGTGTGTGAGAGCCACAGGTTGTGTGTGAGAGACAGGTTGTGTGTGAGAGCCACAGGTTGTGTGTGAGAGACACAGGTTGTGTGTGAGAGCCACAGGTTGTGTGTGAGAGACACAGGTTGTGTGTGAGATCCACAGGTTGTGTGTGAGAGACACAGGTTGTGTGTGAGAGCCACAGGTTGTGTGTGAGAGCCACAGGTTGTGTGTGAGAGACACAGGTTGTGTGTGAGAGACACAGGTTGTGTGTGAGAGACACAGGTTGTGTGTGAGAGCCACAGGTTGTGTGTGAGAGCCACAGGTTGTGTGTGAGAGACACAGGTTGTGTGTGAGAGCCACAGGTTGTGTGTGAGAGACACAGGTTGTGTGTGAGAGACACAGGTTGTGTGTGAGAGCCACAGGTTGTGTGTGAGAGACACAGGTTGTTGGATAGTTTACAAGGTGAGCTATCTACTTGCCTGGGGGGGCGGGGGGGGGGATGTGTTAAGTAAGATCTACTTACAAGACCAAGTTTGGCCTTTACCGACACATGAAACACGTGTACAACATGTGGGCGGGACCCACGAGAGAGAGAGAGAGACCCGCGATGTTGTGACACTACAACACTGGTTGTGGAAGCATCAATACAAGGCTACGTACAGTTGTACCAGGAGAAATGTTACCCAGGTTGTGATAACATGTGAGAACGAAATGATAACTTGACACACACACACACACACACACACACACACATACACACACACACACACACACATACACACACACACACACACACACACACACACACACACACACACAGACAGACATGATGGTCAGCCTTACCATTCAACAATGATAATAACCTTCACAACCAGACAGTCATGTCAACACATCTGTCTTAACAAGGTTTACCTCACACTAACAACATAATCTTGACTACCTGCCAACAACAACAACAACAACAACCAACTTACAATGAAACTGAGGATAAGGTAACTTTCATGAGCAGATCAAGTATAGGGTAAGTTTCATGAGCAGGTCAAGTATAGGGTAAGTTTCATGAGCAGATCAAGTATAGGGTAAGTTTCATGAGCAGGTCAAGTATAGGGTAAGTTTCATAACCAGATCAAGTATAGGGTAAGTTTCATGAGCAGGTCAAGTATAGGGTAAGTTTTATGAGCAGGTCAAGTATAGGGTCGTTCATGAGCAGGTCAAGTATAGGGTAAGTTTCATGAGCAGGTCAAGTATAGGGTAAGTTTCATGAGCAGGTCAAGTATAGGGTAAGTTTCATGAGCAGGTCAAGTATAGGGTAAGTTTCATGAGCAGGTCAAGTATAGGGTAAGTTTCATGAGCAGATCAAGTATAGGGTAAGTTTCATGAGCAGATCAAGTACAGGGTAAGTTTCATGAGCAGATCAAGTATAGGGTAAGTTTCATGAGCAGATCAAGTATAGGGTAAGTTTCATGAGCAGATCAAGTATAGGGTAAGTTTCATGAGCAGGTCAAGTATAGGGTAAGTTTCATGAGCAGATCAAGTATAGGGTAAGTTTCATGAGAAGGTCAAGTATAGGGTAAGTTTCATGAGCAGGTCAAGTACAGGGTAAGTTTCATGAGCAGGTCAAGTATAGGGTAAGTTTCATGACCAGATCAAGTATAGGGTAAGTTTCATGAGCAGGTCAAGTATAGCGTAAGTTTCATGAGCAGGTCAAGTATAGGGTAAGTTTTATGAGCAGGTCAAGTATTGGGTAAGTTTCATGGGCAGGTCAAGTATAGGGTAAGTTTCATGAGCAGATCAAGTATAGGGTAAGTTTCATGAGCAGGTCAAGTATAGGGTAAGTTTCATGAGCAGGTCAAGTATAGGGCAAGTTTCATGAGCAGGTCAAGTATAGGGTAAGTTTCATGAGCAGGTCAAGTATAGGGTAAGTTTTATGAGCAGGTCAAGTATAGGGTAAGTTTCATGAGAGGTCAACTATAGGGTAAGTTTCATGAGCAGATCAAGTATAGGGTAAGTTTCATGAGCAAGTCAAGTATAGGGTAAGTTTCATGACCAGATCAAGTATAGGGTAAGTTTCATGAGCAGGTCAAGTATAGGGTAAGTTTCATGAGCAGGTCAAGTACAGGGTAAGTTTCATGAGCAGGTCAAGTATAGGGTAAGTTTTATGAGCAGGTCAAGTATAGGGTAAGTTTCATGAGCAGGTCAAGTATAGGGTAAGATTCATGAGCAGGTCAAGTACAGGGTAAGATTCATGAGCAGGTCAAGTATAGGGTAAGTTTCATGAGCAGGTCAAGTATAGGGTAAGTTTCATGAGCAGGTCAAGTATAGGGTAAGTTTCATGAGCAGATCAAGTATAGGGTAAGTTTCATGAGCAGGTCAAGTATAGGGTAAGTTTCATGAGTAGGTCAAGTATAGGGTAAGTTTCATGAGCAGGTCAAGTATAGGGTAAGTTTCATAAACAGATCAAGTATGGGGTAAGTTTCATGAGCAGGTCAAGTATAGGGTAAGTTTTATGAGCAGGTCAAGTATAGGGTAAGTTTCATGAGCAGGTCAAGTATAGGGTAAGTTTCATGAGCAGGTCAAGTATAGGGTAAGTTTCATGAGCAGGTCAAGTATAGGGTAAGTTTCATGAGCAGGTCAAGTATAGGGTAAGTTTCATGAGCAGGTCAAGTATAGGGTAAGTTTCATGAGCAGGTCAAGTATAGGGTAAGATTCATAAGCAGGTCAAGTACAGGGTAAGATTCATGAGCAGGTCAAGTATAGGGTAAGTTTCATGAGCAGGTCAAGTATAGGGAAAGTTTCATGAGCAGATCAAGTATAGGGTAAGTTTCATGAGCAGGGCAAGTATAGGGTAAGTTTCATGAGTAGGTCAAGTATAGGGTAAGTTTCATGAGCAGGTCAAGTATAGGGTAAGTTTCATGAACAGGTCAAGTATAGGGTAAGTTTCATGAGTAGGTCAAGTATAGGGTAAGTTTCATGAGTAGGTCAAGTATAGGGTAAGTTTCATGAGTAGGTCAAGTATAGGGTAAGTTTCATGAGCAGGTCAAGTATAGGGTAAGTTTCATGAGTAGGTCAAGTATAGGGTAAGTTTCATGAGCAGGTCAAGTATAGGGTAAGTTTCATGAGCAGATCAAGTATAGGGTAAGTTTCATGAGCAGGTCAAGTATAGGGTAAGTTTCATGAGCAGGTCAAGTATAGGGTAAGTTTCATGAGCAGGTCAAGTATAGGGTAAGTTTCATGAGCAGGTCAAGTATAGGGTAAGTTTCATGAGCAGGTCAAGTATAGGGAAAGTTTCATGAGCAGGTCAAATACAGGGTAAGTTTCATGAGCAGATCAAGTATAGGGTAAGTTTCATGAGCAGGTCAAGTACAGGGTTAAGTTTCATGAGCAGGTCAAGTATAGGTTAAGTTTCATGAGTAGGTCAAGTATAGGGTAAGTTTCATGAGCAGGTCAAGTATAGGGTAAGTTTCATGAGCAGGTCAAGTATAGGGTAAGTTTCATGAGTAGGTCAAGTACAGGGTTAAGTTTCATGAGCAGGTCAAGTATAGGGTAAGTTTCATGAGTAGGTCAAGTATAGGGTAAGTTTCATGAGCAGGTCAAGTATAGGGTAAGTTTCATGAGCAGGTCAAGTACAGGGGTAAGTTTCATGAGCAGGTCAAGTATAGGGTAAGTTTCATGAGCAGGTCAAGTATAGGGTAAGATTCATGAGCAGGTCAAGTCTATCTGTATTGTGTAAGACATAAGAGGAAGAGAGAAGATACCATGAGTGATAATGTATTGTAGTTAGAACGTTCATCATAATGTCCGCTATGTGTTCAGCACAGCTGCACGCCACCGCCAAGACGCTACCTCTACAAGTTAGGAAAGTTGGCAAAATTAACAGTGTATGTGTGTGTCTGTTTGTGTGTTTGTATATGTGTGTGTGTGTGTGTGTGTGTGTGTGTGTGTGTGTGTGTGTGTGTGTGTCTGTTTGTGTGTTTGTATATGTGTGTGCGTGTGTGTGTGTGTGTGTGTGTGTGTGTGTGTGTGTGTTGGAAGAATTGGTTTAACCTTCAGGAAGCAGCCGGGGACAGTAAACATCACTAGAACGGTCAGTAGACATCACCAGAACGGTCAGTAGACATCACCAGAACAGTCAGTAGACAACACCAGAACAGTCAGTAGACATCACCAGAACGGTCAGTAGACATCACCAGAACAGTCAGTAGACATCACCAGAACGGTCAGTAGACATCACCAGAACGGTCAGTAGACATCACCAGAACAGTCAGTAGACAACACCAGAACAGTCAGTAGACATCACCAGAACGGTCAGTAGACATCACCAGAACGGTCAGTAGACATCACTAGAACGGTCAGTAGACATCACCAGAACGGTCAGTAGACATCACCAGAACGGTCAGTAGACATCACTAGAACGGTCAGTAGACATCACCAGAACAGTCAGTAGACAACACCAGAACGGTCAGTAAACATCACCAGAACGGTCAGTAGACATCACTAGAACGGTCAGTAAACAACACCAGAACGGTCAGTAGACATTACCAGAACGGTCAGTAAACATCACCAGAACAGTCAGTAGACATCACCAGAACGGTCAGTAGACATCACCAGAACGGTCAGTAGACATCACCAGAACAGTCAGTAGACATCACCAG
Organism: Panulirus ornatus; assembly: GCF_036320965.1. Classification (NCBI taxonomy): domain Eukaryota; kingdom Metazoa; phylum Arthropoda; class Malacostraca; order Decapoda; family Palinuridae; genus Panulirus; species Panulirus ornatus. The sequence goes on from NC_092286.1 coordinate 26,170,753, forward strand.
AACGGTCAGTAGACATCACCAGAACGGTCAGTAGACATCACCAGAACGGTCAGTAGACATCACTAGAACGGTCAGTAGACAACACCAGAACGGTCAGTAAACATCACCAGAACGGTCAGTAGACATCACTAGAACGGTCAGTAGACAACACCAGAACGGTCAGTAAACATCACCAGAACGGTCAGTAGACATCACTAGAACGGTCAGTAAACAACACCAGAACGGTCAGTAGACATCACCAGAACGGTCAGTAGACATCACCAGAACGGTCAGTAAACATCACTAGAACGGTCAGTAGACATCACCAGAACGGTCAGTAGACATCACCAGAACGGTCAGTAAACATCACCAGAACGGTCAGTAAACATCACCAGAACAGTCAGTAGACATCACCAGAACGGTCAGTAGACATCACCAGAACGGTCAGTAGACATCACTAGAACGATCAGTAGACAACACCAGAACGGTCAGTAAACATCACCAGAACGGTCAGTAGACATCACTAGAACGGTCAGTAGACAACACCAGAACGGTCAGTAAACATCACCAGAACGGTCAGTAGACATCACTAGAACGGTCAGTAAACAACACCAGAACGGTCAGTAGACATCACCAGAACGGTCAGTAGACATCACCAGAACGGTCAGTAAACATCACTAGAACGGTCAGTAGACATCACCAGAACGGTCAGTAGACATCACCAGAACGGTCAGTAAACATCACCAGAACGGTCAGTAAACATCACCAGAACAGTCAGTAGACATCACCAGAACGGTCAGTAGACATCACCAGAACGGTCAGTAGACATCACTAGAACGGTCAGTAGACAACACCAGAACGGTCAGTAAACATCACCAGAACGGTCAGTAGACATCACTAGAACGGTCAGTAGACAACACCAGAACGGTCAGTAAACATCACCAGAACGGTCAGTAGACATCACTAGAACGGTCAGTAAACAACACCAGAACGGTCAGTAGACATCACCAGAACGGTCAGTAGACATCACCAGAACAGTCAGTAGACATCACCAGAACGGTCAGTAAACATCACCAGAACGGTCAGTAGACATCACCAGAACAGTAAGTAGACAACACCAGAACGGTCAGTAGACATCACCAGAACGGTCAGTAGACATCACCAGAACGGTCAGTAGACATCACCAGAACAGTCAGTAGACATCACCAGAACGGTCAGTAGACATCACCAGAACAGTCAGTAGACATCACCAGAACAGTCAGTAGACATCACCAGAACGGTCAGTAGACAACACCAGAACGGTCAGTAGACATCACCAGAACGGTCAGTAGACAACACCAGAACAGTCAGTAGACATCACCAGAACGGTCAGTAAACATCACCAGAACAGTCAGTAGATAACACCAGAACGGTCAGTAGACATCACCAGAACAGTCAGTAGACATCACCAGAACGGTCAGTAGACATCACCAGAACGGTCAGTAGACAACACCAGAACGGTCAGTAGACATCACCAGAACGGACAGTAGACAACACCAGAACAGTCAGTAAACAACACCAGAACGGTCAGTAGACAACACCAGAACGGTCAGTAGACAACACCAGAACGGTCAGTAGACATCACCAGAACAGTCAGTACACAACACCAGAACGGTCAGTAGGCATCACCAGAACGGTCAGTAGACATCACCAGAACAGTCAGTAAACAACACCAGAACGGTCAGTAAACATCACCAGAACGGTCAGTAGACATCACCAGAACAGTCAGTAGACAACACCAGAACGGTCAGTAGACATCACCAGAACGGTCAGTAGACAACACCAGAACGGTCAGTAGACAACACCAGAACGGTCAGTAGACATCACCAGAACGGTCAGTAGACATCACCATAACGGTCAGTAGACATCACCAGAACAGTCAGTAAACAACACCAGAACGGTCAGTAGACATCACCAGAACGGTCAGTAGACATCACCAGAACGGTCAGTAGGCAACACCAGAACGGTCAGTAGACAACACCAGAACGGTCAGTAGACATCACCAGAACAGTCAGTAAACAACACCAGAACGGTCAGTAAACATCACCAGAACGGTCAGTAGACATCACCAGAACAGTCAGTAGACAACACCAGAACGGTCAGTAGACATCACCAGAACAGCCAGTAAACAACACCAGAACGGTCAGTAGGCAACACCAGAACGGTCAGTAGACAACACCAGAACGGTCAGTAGACATCACCAGAACGGTCAGTAGACAACACCAGAACGGTCAGTAGACAACACCAGAACGGTCAGTAGACATCACCAGAAGAGTCAGTAGACAACACCAGAACGGTCAGTAGACATCACCATAACGGTCAGTAGACATCACCAGAACGGTCAGTAGACAACACAATACCGGTCAGTAGATAACACCAGAACGGTCAGTAGACAACACCAGAACGGTCAGTAGACATCACCAGAACAGTCAGTAGACAACACCAGAACGGTCAGTAGGCAACACCAGAACGGTCAGTAGACATCACCAAAACGGTCAGTAGACATCACCAGAACAGTCAGTAGACACCAGAACGGTCAGTAAACAACACCAGAACGGTCAGTAACATCACCAGAACGGTCAGTAGACATCACCAGAACGGTCAGTAGACATCACCAGAACAGTCAGTAGACAACACCAGAACGGTCAGTAGACAACACCAGAACGGTCAGTAGACATCACCAGAACGGTCAGTAGACATCACCAGAACAGTCAGTAAACAACACCAGAACGGTCAGTAGACAACACCAGAACGGTCAGTAGGCAACACCAGAACGGTCAGTAGACATCACCAGAACGGTCAGTAGACATCACCAGAACGGTCAGTAATCATCACCAGAACGGTCAGTAGACATCACCAGAACAGTCAGTAGACAACACCAGAACGGTCAGTAGACAACACTAGAACGGTCAGTAGACATCACCAGAACGGTCGGTACACATCACCAGAACGGTCAGTAAACATCACCAAAACGGTAAGTAGACATCACCAAAACAGTCAGAATACATCACCAGAACGGTCAGTAGACATCACCAGAACAGTCAGTAGACATCACCAGAACGGTCAGTAGACAACACCAGAACGGTCAGTAGACATCACCAGAATGGTCAGTAGACATCACCAGAACAGTCAGTAGACATCACCAGAACGGTCAGTAGACAACCTCAGAACGGTCAGTAGACAACACCAGAATGGTCAGTAGACATCACCAGAACAGTCAGTAGACATCACCAGAACGGTTAGTAGACATCACCAGAACGGTCAGTAGACATCAACAGAACGGTCAGTAGACAACACCAGAACGGTCAGTAGACATCACCAGAACGGTCAGTAGACAACACCAGAACGGTTAATATACATCACCAGAACGGTCAGTAGATATCACCAGAACGGTCAGTAGACAACACCAGAACGGTCAGTAGACATCACCAGAACGGTCAGCAGACATCACCAGAACGGTCAGTAGACATCACCAGAACGGTCAGTAGACATCACCCGAACGGTCAGCAGACATCACCAGAACGGTCAGTAGACAACACCAGAACGGTTAGTAGACATCACCAGAACGGTCAGTAGACAACACCAGAACGGTCAGGAGACATCACCAGAACGGTCAGTAGACAACACCAGAACGGTCAGTAGACATCACCAAAACGGTCAGTAGACATCACCAAAACGGTCAGCAGACATCACCAGAACGGTCAGTACACAACACCAGAACGGTCAGTAGACATCACCAAAACGGTCAGCAGACATCACCATAACGGTCAGTAGACATCACCAGAACGGTCAGTAGGCATCACCAGAACAGTCAGTTGACAACTCCAGAACGGTCAGTAGGCAACACCAGAACGGTTAGTAGACATCACCAGAACGGTCAGTAGACAACACCAGAACTGTCAGTAGACATCACTAGAACGGTCAGTAGACAACACCAGACGGTCAGTAGACATCACCAGAACGGTCAGTAAACATCACCAGAACGGTCTGTAGACATCACTAGAGCGGTTAGTAGACAACACCAGAACGGTCAGTAGACATCACCAGAACGGTCAGTAGACATCACCAGAACGGTCAGTAGACAACACCAGAACGGTCAGTAGACATCACCAGAACGGTCAGTAGACATCACCAGAACGGTCAGTAGACATCACCAGAACAGTCAGTAGACAACACCAGAACGGTCAGTAGACATCACCAGAACGGTCAGCAGACATCACCAGAACGGTCAGTAGACATCACCAGAACGGTCAGTAGACATCACCAGAACAGTCAGTAGACAACACCAGAACTGTCAGTAGACATCACTAGAACGGTCAGTAGACATCACCAGAACGGTCAGTAGACATCACCAGAACGGTCAGTAGACATCACCAGAACGGTCAGTAGACATCACCAGAACGGTCAGTAGACAACACTAGAACGGTCAGTAGACATCACCAGAACTGTCAGTAGACATCACTAGAACGGTCAGTAGACATCACCAGAACGGTCAGTAGACATCACTAGAACGGTCAGTAGACATCACCAGAACTGTCAGTAGACATCACTAGAACGGTCAGTAGACATCACCAGAACGGTCAGTAGACATCACCAGAACGGTCAGCAGACATCACCAGAACGGTCAGTAGACAACACCAGAACGGTCAGTAGACATCACCAGAACAGTCAGTAAACATCACTAGAACGGTCAGTAGACATCACCAGAACGGTCAGTAGACAACACCAGAACGGTCAGCAGACATCACCAGAACTGTCAGTAGACATCACTAGAACGGTCAGTAGACATCACCAGAACGGTCAGTAGACAACACCAGAACGGTCAGCAGACATCACCAGAACGGTCAGTAGACATCACCAGAACGGTCAGTAGACAACACCAGAACGGTCAGCAGACATCACCAGAACGGTCAGTAGACATCACCAGAACGGTCAGTAGACAACACCAGAACGGTCAGTAGACATCACCAGAACTGTCAGTAGACATCACTAGAACGGTCAGTAGACATCACCAGAACGGTCAGTAGACAACACCAGAACGGTCAGCAGACATCACCAGAACGGTCAGTAGACATCACCAGAACGGTCAGTAGACAACATGATACAAACACAACATTACCAGTGTGAGAGTTAGTAGACGGGAAGGGCGGGTCACCACAGTACTGACCGTTCCTTTATAATATAATCAAGTTATAATTACTTACTTCTAATGTAATTATATAATGTGATTATCATCATTATAATGTAACAACCAAACTACCTGGTAGCAGGAAAGTTGCATCATGACGTCACTCATTGTGGACGAGAACTGTTACTACCAGTAATGACCAGGGACTCACTACCAGTAATGACCAGGGACTCACTACCAGTACCACACTACCAGTAATGACCAGGGACTCACTACCAGTACCACACTACCAGTAATGACCAGGGACTCACTACCAGTACCACACTACCAGTAATGACCAGGGACTCACTACCAGTACCACACTACCAGTAATGACCAGGGACTCACTACCAGTAATGACCAGGGACTCACTACCAGTACCACACTACCAGTAATGACCAGGGACTCACTACCAGCACCACACTACCAGTAATGACCAGGGACTCACTACCAGCACCACACTACCAGTAATGACCAGGGACTCACTACCAGTACCACACTACCAGTAATGACCAGGGACTCACTACCAGCACCACACTACCAGTAATGACCAGGGACTCACTACCAGCACCACACTACCAGTAATGACCATGGACTCACTACCAGTACCACACTACCAGTAATGACCAGGGACTCACTACCAGCACCACACTACCAGTAATGACCAGGGACTCACTACCAGTACCACACTACCAGTAATGACCAGGGACTCACTACCAGCACCACACTACCAGTAATGACCAGGGACTCACTACCAGTACCACACTACCAGTAATGACCAGGGACTCACTACCAGCACCACACTACCAGTAATGACCAGGGACTCACTACCAGCACCACACTACCAGTAATGACCAGGGACTCACTACCAGTACCACACTACCAGTAATGACCAGGGACTCACTACCAGTACCACACTACCAGTAATGACCAGGGACTCACTACCAGTACCACACTACCAGTAATGACCAGGGACTCACTACCAGCACCACACTACCAGTAATGACCAGGGACTCACTACCAGTACCACACTACCAGTAATGACCAGGGACTCACTACCAGTACCACACTACCAGTAATGACCAGGGACTCACTACCAGTACCACACTACCAGTAATGACCAGGGACTCACTACCAGTACCACACTACCAGTAATGACCAGGGACTCACTACCAGTACCACACTACCAGTAATGACCAGGGACTCACTACCAGTACCACACTACCAGTAATGACCAGGGACTCACTACCAGCACCACACTACCAGTAATGACCAGGGACTCACTACCAGTACCACACTACCAGTAATGACCAGGGACTCACTACCAGTACCACACTACCAGTAATGACCAGGGACTCACTACCAGTACCACACTACCAGTAATGACCAGGGACTCACTACCAGTACCACACTACCAGTAATGACAATGGACTCACTACCAGTACCACACTACCAGGGCGACACCACCTGAACCCTACCATTAAGATTACCACAAGTACCACAATGTCAGTACCAGAGCAAGTTGTCAAGTTAGGTGGTTGTGTAATATGTAGTACAAGTGTGGCCATGTTATGTACCATGCAGAGTGTAGGTATGATCATACTGGTGTTGTGATCATCATACATCAGTCACTGCTAGTAACGTGTCACACACACACAAACACACACACACACACCAGACTACCTCCAGTCATGGTAAGGTCGACCAGACTCTACCTGCAGTCCAGGTAGGTCGAGCAGACTACCTCCAGTCACGACAAGGTCGAGCAGAATCTACCTGCAGTCATGGTAAGGTCGAGCAGACTCTACCTGCAGGTCCAGGTAAGGTCGAGCAGACTCTACCTCCAGTCATGGTAAGGTCGACCAGACTCTACCTGCCGTCCTGGTAAGGTCGACCAGACTCTACCTGCAGTCCTGGTAAGGTCGAGCAGACTCTACCTCCAGTCATGGTAAGGTCCACCAGACTCTACCTGCAGTCATGGTAAGGTCCACCAGACTCTACCTGCAGTCATGGTAAGGTCGACCAGACTCTACCGGCAGTCATGGTAAGATCCACCAGACTCTACCTGCAGTCATGGTAAGGTCCACCAGACTCTACCTGCAGTCATGGTAAGGTCGACCAGACTCTACCTGCAGTACAGGTAAGGTCGAGCAGACTCTACCTGCAGTCATGGTAAGGTCCACCAGACTCTACCTGCAGTCATGGTAAGGTCGAGCAGACTCCACCTCCAGTCCTGATAAGGTCGAGCAGACTCTACCTGCAGGTCCAGGTAAGGTCGACCACACTCTTCCTCCAGTTATGGTAAGGTCGACCAGACTCTACCTGCAGGTCCAGGTAAGGTCGAGCAGACTCTACCTGCAGTCCTAGTAAGGTCACCAGACTCTACCTCCAGTCATGGTAAGGTCGACCAGACTCTACCTGCAGTCATGGTAAGGTCCACCAGACTCTACCTGCAGTCATGGTAAGGTCGACCAGACTCTACCTGCAGTCCAGGTAAGGTCGAGCAGACTCTACCTGCAGTCATGGTAAGGTCCACCAGACTCTACCTGCAGTCCAGGTAAGGTCGAACAGACTCTACCTGCAGTCCAGGTAAGGTCGACCAGACTCTACCTGCAGTTCAGGTAAGGTCGAGCAGACTCTACCTTTAGTCATGGTAAGATCCACCAGACTCTACCTGCAGTCCAGGTAAGGTCGAGCAGACTCTACCTGCAGTCCTGGTAAGGTCGACCAGACTCTACCACCAGTCATGGTAAGGTCGACCAGACTCTACCTGCAGTCATGGTAAGGTCGACCAGACTCTACCTCCAGTCAGGGTAAGGTCGACCAGACTCTACCTCCAGCCATGGTAAGGTCGACCATATTCTACCTCCAGTCAGGGTAAGGTCGACCAGACTCTACCTCCAGTTATGGTAAGGTCGAGCAGAGTGTACCTGCAGGTCCAGGTAAGGTCGAGCAGAGTGTACCTGCAGGTGCAGGTAAGGTTGAGCAGGTGTACCTGCAGGTGCAGGTAAGGTCGAGCAGACTCTACCTAAAGGTCCAGGTAAGGTCGAGCAGAGTGTACCTGCAGGTCCAGGTAAGGTCGAGCAGACTCTACCTGCAGGTGCAGGTAAGGTCGAGCAGAGTGTACAAGGAAGAGTTCTTCATTATACAAATATGTCTTGTAGTCTGGAAGTTGGCTCAAGTATTCTCATTAGCTTCACAAAGCAAACTGGTCAATAAATGGGAAGAAATTCCCTAAATAATTGAAGTCATTTATCATGACATTATGACACATAAACAATTGAAGTCATTTATCATGGCATTATGACATATAAACAAATAATTGAAGTCATTTATCATGGCATTATGACACATAAACAATTGAAGTCATTTATCATGACATTATGACACATAAACAAATAATTGAAGTCATTTATCATGACATTATGACACATAAACAAATAATTGAAGTCATTTATCATGACATTATGACACATAAACAAATGATTGAAGTCATTTATCATGACATTATGACACATAAACAAATGATTGAAGTCATTTATCATGACATTATGACACATAAACAAATGATTGAAGTCATTTATCATGACATTATGACACATAAACAAATGATTGAAGTCATTTATCATGACATTATGACACATAAACAAATGATGATAATTATGACCAGACAGAGAGGAAGGCGGCCAGGCATGAAGACTGTAGCCATCACTCAACCACAACTGATGGCACTACAACCCAGGAGAGGGAAATGTTGTATTAATAATAACCTCCACAACAACAACAACAACAAACATGGTAAGAATGTTATACAAAGTTGGAGGAAAGAACTGATGTAAGATAACAACACATGTCTTACTTACTTACAACTGTTATAATGTTATGATGGAAATGATTAATGATGGAAGTGGGAGAAGAAAATGTTGTGTCACATGATGGTTGTGACTACACACATACACATACACACACACACACACACACACACACACACACACACACACACACACATACACACACACACACACACACACACACACACACATCATATCATCATGCATGTACATACCCATCATCACATGAGTGGAGACGGATGAACGTAACATAAACAATAAAGAAGTTATGTACATAATTATCGAAGTTCTTTGAGAAAACGGGAATCATAAAGAAAACGGGGATGCTGAAAAAACGGTGGAATCTTGAGAAAACGGAAAGTTGGATAAAAGTAGATTTAGGTCAAATATTGTCAGTAGATATGAAAGATAAGAGTACAAATATGGTCAGTAGATATGAAAGATAAGTGTACAAATATGGTCAGTAGATATGAAAGATAAGTGTACAAATATGGTCAGTAGATATGAAAGATAAGTGTACAAATATGGTCAGTAGATATGAAAGATAAGAACACAAATATGGTCAGTAGATATGAAAGATAAGTGTACAAATATGGTCAGTAGATATGAAAGATAAGTGTACAAATATGGTCAGTAGATATGAAAGATAAGAGTACAAATATGGTCAGTAGATATGAAAGATAAGTGTACAAATATGGTCAGTAGATATGAAAGATAAGTGTACAAATATGGTCAGTAGATATGAAAGATAAGAACACAAATATGGTCAGTAGATATGAAAGATAAGTGCACAAATATGGTCAGTAGATATGAAAGATAAGAACACAAATATGGTCAGCAGATATGAAAGATAAGAGTACAAATATGGTCAGTAGATATGAAAGATAAGTGTACAGATAAGTCAGTAGATATGAAAGATAAGAACACAAATATGGTCAGTAGATATGAAAGATAATATGTTGTGGGTATCTGTGTGTATCCGGGTGAGGTCATGTAGGTATGTGTACTTGTGTATGTATCACTACCACACTTTACTATGGTTCACCACACACTACAGCCACACTTACTGTCACTACCACACTTTACTATGGTTCACCACACACTACAGCCACACTTACTGTATGTGTCACTACCACACTTTACTATGGTTCACCACACACTACAGCCACACTTACTGTATGTGTCACTACCACACTTTACTATGGTTCACCACACACTACAGCCACACTTACTGTCACTACCACACTTTACTATGGTTCACCACACACTACAGCCACACTTACTGTCACTACCACACTTTACTATGGTTCACCACACACTACAGCCACACTTACTATATGTGTCACTACCACACTTTACTATGGTTCACCACACACTACAGCCACACTTACTGTCACTACCACACTTTACTATGGTTCACCACACACTACAGCCACACTTACTGTCACTACCACACTTTACTATGGTTCACCACACACTACAGCCACACTTACTGTATGTGTCACTACCACACTTTACTATGGTTCACCACACACTACAGCCACACTTACTGTCACTACCACACTTTACTATGGTTCACCACACACTACAGCCACACTTACTGTATGTGTCACTACCACACTTTACTATGGTTCACCACACACTACAGCCACACTTACTGTCACTACCACACTTTACTATGGTTCACCACACACTACAGCCACACTTACTGTCACTACCACACTTTACTATGGTTCACCACACACTACAGCCACACTTACTGTCACTACCACACTTTACTATGGTTCACCACACACTACAGCCACACTTACTGTCACTACCACACTTTACTATGGTTCACCACACACTACAGCCACACTTACTGTCACTACCACACTTTACTATGGTTCACCACACACTACAGCCACACTTACTGTCACTACCACACTTTACTATGGTTCACCACACACTACAGCCACACTTACTGTCACTACCACACTTTACTATGGTTCACCACACACTACAGCCACACTTACTGTATGTGTCACTACATACAACTTTACTATTGGTTCAACCACACAATTACAGCCCACTTACTTATGTGTCACTACCACACTTACTATGGTTCACCACACACTACAGCACATTGATCTGTCACTACCACACTTACTATGGTTCACACAAAACTACAGCCACACTTACTGTCACTACCACACTTTATATGTTCACCACACTACAGCCACTTACTTGTCACTACCACACTTTACTATGTTCACCACACACTACAGCCAACTTACTGTGTCTACTACCACATTACTATGGTTCACCAACACTACGCCAACTACTGTATGTCACTAACCCAAACTTTACTATGGTTCACCAACACATACAGCCACATTACTTATCACTACCACACTTTACTATGGTTACCCACATACAGCACTACTTATGTGTCATACACACTTCATGGTATCCATCAACAATTATACATACACTTACTATTGGGCAATAACTATCACTTATATTATAACACAAATGTATGATCTTACTTCACGTCATATATTGGGTCAATAACAATATCAGTTATCATTATAAACAAGATGTATTGATCTTTATCTTCACGTCATATATTGGGTCAATAACAGTATCAGTTATCATTATAAACAAGATGTATTGATCTTTATCTTCACGTCATATATTGGGTCAATAACAGTATCAGTTATCATTATAAACAAGATGTATTGATCTTTATCTTCACGTCATATATTGGGTCAATAACAGTATCAGTTATCATTATAAACAAGATGTATTGATCTTTATCTTCGTCATATATTGGGTCAATAACAATATCAGTTATTATAAACAAGATGTATTGATCTTTATCTTCACGTCATATATTGGGTCAATAACAGTATCAGTTATCATTATAAACAAGATGTAATGATCTTTATCTTCGTCATATATTGGGTCAATAACAGTATCAGTTATCATTATAAACAAGATGTATTGATCTTTATCTTCACGTCATATATTGTGTCAATAACAATATCAGTTATCATCATAAACAAGATGTATTGATCTTTATCTTCACGTCATATATTGGGTCAATAACAGTATCAGTTATCATTATAAACAAGATGTATTGATCTTTATCTTCACGTCATATATTGGGTCAATAACAGTATCAGTTATCATTATAAACAAGATGTATTGATCTTTATCTTCACGTCATATATTGGGTCAATAACAATATCAGTTATCATTATAAACAAGATGTATTGATCTTTATCTTCACGTCATATATTGGGTCAATAACAGTATCAGTTATCATTATAAACAAGATGTATTGATCTTTCTCTTCACGTCATATATTGGGTCAATAACAGTATCAGTTATCATTATAAACAAGATGTATTGATCTTTATCTTCACGTCATATATTGGGTCAATAACAGTATCAGTTATCATTATAAACAAGATGCATTGATCTTTATCTTCACGTCATATATTTGGTCAATAACAGTATCAGTTATTATAAACAAGATGTATTGATCTTTTTCTTCACGTCATATAATGGGTCAATAACAGTATCAGTTATCATTATAAACAAGATGTATTGATCTTTATCCTCACGTCGTATATTGGGTCAATAATAGTATCAGTTATCATTATAAACAAGATGTATTGATCTTTATCTTCACGTCATATATTGGGTCAATAACAGTATCAGTTTTCATCATAAACAAGATGTATTGATCTTTATCTTCACGTCATATATTGGGTCAATAACAGTATCAGTTATCATTATAAACAAGATGTATTGATCTTTATCTTCACGTCATATATTGGGTCAATAACAGTATCAGTTATCATTATAAACAAGATGTATTGATCTTTATCTTCACGTCATATATTGGGTCAATAATAGTATGTTTTCATCATAAACAAGATGTATTGATCTTTATCTTCACGTCATATATTGGGTCAATAACAGTATCAGTTATCATTATAAACAAGATGTATTGATCTTTATCTTCACGTCATATACTGGGTCAATAACAGTATCAGTTATCATTATAAACAAGATGTATTGATCTTTATCTTCACGTCATATACTGGGTCAATAACAGTATCAGTTATCATTATAAACAAGATGTATTGATCTTTATCTTCACGTCATATACTGGGTCAATAACAGTATCAGTTATCATTATAAACAAGATGTATTGATCTTTATCTTCACGTCATATATTGGGTCAATAACAGTATCAGTTATTATAAACAAGATGTATTGATCTTTATCTTCACGTCATATACTGGGTCAATAACAGTATCAGTTATCATTATAAACAAGATGTATTGATTTTTGTCTTCACGTCATATATTGGGTCAATAACAGTATCAGTTATCATTATAAACAAGATGTATTGATCTTTATCTTCAAGGCAAAACAAATCTATATTTCACATACCAGATAATAACATTGTTTACAGCCCGAATGACAACATACACAATTGTGTTAGCAACATGATTGTGGTGTACCACACTTTACGTCATAACCACGACCACTCGTACATGTACACAATGTGTACATCCAGCCAGCTGGTCACATATGAGGTACATAACACCACCTGGATCTGTTTGTGTTGCAGCTGGTCATCACAACACAAGACAAACAATGAACACAGACAAGGTGGACAATAAAGTTGGTGCCACAACTCACAATGTAAGACCAGTGTTCACGTGAACACATGAACAGTTCTGCTGGTTTGGTTAGGAGAGAACATAACATCACTTGATCACATGAACAGTTCTGCTGGGTAGGTTAGGAGAGAACAGAAGGGAGAACAGGACATCACTTGAACACATGAACAGTTCCGCTGGTTGGGTCAGAAAAGAACAGAAGGGAGAACAGAACATCACTTGATCACATGAACAGTTCTGCTGGGTAGGTTAGGAGAGAACAGAAGGGAGAACAGAACATCACGTGAACACATGAACAGTTCTGCTGGGTAGGTTAGGAGAGAACAGAAGGGAGAACATAACATCACTTGATCACATGAACAGTTCTGCTGGGTAGGTTAGGAGAGAACAGAAGGGAGAACATAACATCACTTGATCACATGAACAGTTCTGCTGGGTAGGTTAGGAGAGAACAGAAGGGAGAACATAACATGAATGACGTCATGATTTTCAACACAACGTAAATATGTTCTCCTGAAGAACATTGGTGGATGACGAGAACAAAAGGTCTGAGAACATATTCAATGATGACATCTTATATATGTACATGTAACATATTGTACAATAGTACAGAATGGGCCCCCACCATTGTACAACTCCCTCCCCGTACAGTACAAGAGCTGGTGCCCCACCAGTGTACAACTCCCTCCCCGTACAGTACAAGAGATGGGGCCCCACCAGTGTACAACTCCCTCCCCGTACAGTACAAGAGATGGGCCACCACCAGTGTACAACTCCCTCCCCGTACAGTACAAGAGATGGGGCCCCACCAGTGTACAACTCCCTCCCCGTACAGTACAAGAGATGGGGCCCCACCAGTGTACAACTCCCTCCCCGTACAGTACAAGAGATGGGCCACCACCAGTGTACAACTCCCTCCCCGTACAGTACAAGAGATGGGGCACCCACCAGTGTACAACTCCCTCCCCGTACAGTACAAGAGATGGGCCACCACCAGTGTACAACTCCCTCCCCGTACAGTACAAGAGATGGGGCACCACCATTGTACAACTCCCTCTCCGTACAGTACAAGAGATGGTGCCCCACCAGTGTACAACTCCCTCCCCGTACAGTACAAGAGATGGGGCACCCATCAGTGTACAACTCCCTCCCCGTACAGTACAAGAGATGGGGGCCACCACCAGTGTACAACTCCCTCCCCGTACAGTACAAGAGATGGGCCCCCACCATTGTACAACTCCCTCCCCGTACAGTACAAGAGATGGGGCACCCACCAGTGTACAACTCCCTCCCCGTACAGTACAAGAGATGGTGCCCCACCATTGTACAACTCCCTCCCCGTACAGTACAAGAGATGGGGCCCCACCATTGTACAACTCCCTCCCCGTACAGTACAAGAGATGGTGCCCCACCATTGTACAACTCCCTCCCCGTACAGTACAAGAGATGGGGCCCCACCATTGTACAACTCCCTCCCCGTACAGTACAAGAGATGGTGCTCCACCAGTGTACAACTCCCTCCCCGTACAGTACAAGAGATGAGGCCCCACCACTGTACAACTCCCTCCCCGTACAGTACAAGAGATGGTGCCACACCAGTGTACAACTCCCTCCCCGTACAGTACAAGAGATGGGGCCCCACCACTGTACAACTCCCTCCCCGTACAGTACAAGAGATGGTGCTCCACCATTGTACAACTCCCTCCCCGTACAGTAAAAGAGATGGTGCCCCACCAGTGTACAACTCCCTCCCCGTACAGTACAAGAGATTGGGCCCCACCAGTGTACACCTGCCCCACGTACAGTACAAGAGATGGTGCCCCACCAGTGTACACCTGCCCCACGTACAGTACAAGAGATGGGGCCCCACCAGTGTACACCTGCCCCACGTACAGTACAAGAGATGGGGCCTCCCACCAGTGTACACCTGCTCCACGTACAGTACAAGAGATGGGGCCCCACCAGTGTACACCTGCTCCACGTACAGTACAAGAGATGGGGCCTCCCACCAGTGTACACCTACTCCACGTACAGTACAAGAGATGGGGCCCCACCAGTGTACACCTGCCCCACGTACAGTACAGGAGGTAGTGACAATACTATGTGATATGTGGAAGGTCACATCATACATGTATGTTATGTACATGTTAGTGTACTGGGTGTAGAAGAGAGAGAGAGAGAGAGAGAGAGAGAGAGAGAGAGAGAGAGAGAGAGAGAGAGAGAGAGAGAGAGAGAGAGAGAGAGAGAGAGAGAGAGTGTAACGTTGTGGAGGTTCGTCGTTCAGTCAAGTTTGTAATAATCTGTTATTGTGTATTGTTCCTCATCATCATGTTGACCCACACCACAGCACACCAGGTTGTGACCTCTCACAACCTCCCTTCACCATCCCTGACCTCTCACAACCTCCCTACACCAGCCCTGACCTCTCACAACCTCCCTACACCAACCCTGACCTCTCACAACCTCCCTACACCAGCCCTGACCTCTCACAACCTCCATTTTTGTAAATTGGAGCTGTATTTCAATAACAGTAACTGTATCATTTTTGTTCTAGTCATAGTAACTGTATGTATCATTTTTGTATATTGGAAATGTATTTTAATTACAGGATCTGTATGTATCATTTTTTGTATCTTAATCATAGTATCTGTATGTATCATTTTTGTATTTTAATCATAGTATATGTATGTATCATTTTTGTATTTTAATCATAGTATCTGTATGCATCATTATTGTATCTTAATCATAGTATCTGTATGTATCATTTTTGTATCTTAATCACAGTATCTGTATGTATTATCTTTGTATTCTAATCATAATATCTGTATGTATCATTTTTATTTTAATCGTAGTATATGTATGTATCATTTTTGTATCTTATTAATAGTATCTGTATATTCTTTTATACTGGAACTGTATTTTAATCATAGTATCTGTATGTATCATTTTTCGATATTGGAACTGTATTTTAATCATAGTATCTGTATCATTTTTGTATTCTACTCACAGTAACTATATGTATCATTTTTGTATATTGGAACTGTATTTTAATCGTAGTATCTGTATGTATCATTTTTGTATCTTAATCATAGTATCTGTATGTATCATTTTTGTATTTCAATCATAGTATCTGTATATATCATTTTTGTATCTTAATCATAGTATCTGTATGTATCATTTTTGTATCTTAATCATAGTATCTGTATGTTTCATTTTTGTATTTTAATCATAGTATCTGTATGTATTATTTTTTTTGTATCTTAATCATAGTATCTGTATGTATCATTTTTGTATTTTAA
>NC_092286.1:26572769-26587769 GCF_036320965.1 Panulirus ornatus
ACATACACAGAGACCTGTCAGGTACACACCTGTAGGGGACATACACAGAGACCTGTCAGGTACACACCTGTAGGGGGACATACACAGAGACCTGTCAGGTACACACCTGTAGGGGACATACACAGAGACCTGTCAGGTACAGACCTGTAGGGGACATACACAGAGACCTGTCAGGTACACACCTTTAGGGGACATACACAGAGACCTGTCAGGTACACACCTGTAGGGGGACATACACAGAGACCTGTCAGGTACAGGCCTGTAGGGGACATACACAGAGACCTGTCAACTACACACCTGTAGGGGGCATACACAGAGACCTGTCAGGTACAGACCTGTAGGGTAGAGAGAGACGTGTAGGGTAGAGAGAGATGTGTAGGGTAGAGAGAGGCGTGTAGGGTAGAGAGAGACGTGTAGGGTAGAGAGAGGCGTGTAGGGTAGAGAGAGGCGTGTAGGGTAGAGAGAGAGAGACGTGTAGGGTAGAGAGAGGCGTGTAGGGTAGAGAGAGACGTGTAGGGTTAGAGAGAGGCGTGTAGGGTAGAGAGAGACGTGTAGGGTAGAGAGAGGCGTGTAGGGTAGAGGGAGACGTGGAGGGTAGAGAGAGACGTGTAGGGTAGAGAGAGGCATGTAGTGTAGAGAGAGACGTGTAGGGTAGAGAGAGACGTGCAGGGTAGAGAGAGGCGTGTAGGGTAGAGAGAGACGTGCAGGGTAGAGAGAGACGTGTAGGGTAGAGAGAGACGTGTAGGGTAGAGAGAGACGTGCAGGGTAGAGAGAGACGTGTAGGGTCGAGAGAGACGTGCAGGGTAGAGAGAGACGTGCAGGGTAGAGAGAGGCGTGTAGGGTAGAGAGAGACGTGCAGGGTAGAGAGAGACGTGTAGGGTAGAGAGAAACGTGTAGGGTAGAGAGAGACGTGCAGGGTAGAGAGAGACGTGTAGGGTAGAGAGAGACGTGTAGGGTAGAGAGAGGCGCGTAGGGTAGAGAGAGACGTGCAGGGTAGAGAAAGGCGTGTAGGGTAGAGAGAGACGTGTAGGGTAGAGAGAGGCGTGTAGGGTAGAGAGAGACGTGTAGGGTAGAGAGAAGCGTGTAGGGTAGAGAGAGGCGTGTAGGGTAGAGAGAGACGTGCAGGGTAGAGAGAGGCGTGTAGGGTAGAGACAGACGTGTAGGGTAGAGAGAGACGTGTAGGGTAGAGAGAGACGTGCAGGGTAGAGAGAGACGTGTAGGGTAGAGAGAGACGTGCAGGGTAGAGAGAGACGTGCAGGGTAGAGAGAGACATGCAGGGTAGAGAGAGGAGTGTAGGGTAGAGAGAGGCGTGCAGGGTAGAGAGAGGCGTGTAGGGTAGAGAGAGACGTGTAGGGTAGAGAGAGACGTGTAGGGTAGAGAGAGGCGTGTAGGGTAGAGAGAGACGTGCAGGGTAGAGAGAGACGTGCAGGGTAGAGAGAGACGTGTAGGGTAGAGAGAGACGTGCAGGGTAGAGAGAGACGTGTAGGGTAGAGAGAGACGTGTAGGGTAGAGAGAGACGTGCAGGGTAGAGAGAGACGTGTAGGGTAGAGAGAGACGTGCAGGGTAGAGAGAGACGTGCAGGGTAGAGAGAGTACTGCATTAATTCGTTTAATAATTACACAGTTGTAAGATAATTATGCAAGTTAATGAGTGGTAATGTGTGGAGGGGGGGAGGGGGTGGCTCAGACGTGAACAGCGGAGATGATATGAACAAATATGTGAACCAATGTGTGAACATGTAGAAATGTTCCAATATGTTCATATGAGATGATTGTAAGATGTGGTAGAGCGGAACTAAAGTTGATCAATAATAATGATATCCTTCATGGTTGTACATGGTATTAGTTATGTATAACACATCTGTCTGGACAAACAGTCGACTGATCAATATCATATATTGATCACATAACATACCCAGCGATGAATATAGTATATTGATCACATATCATACCCAGTGATCAATATGATATATTGATCACATAACATACCTAGTGATCACATAACATACACAATGATCATATAACATACCCAGTGATCACAAAACATACCCAATGATCACATAACATACCCAGTGATCACATAACATACCCAATGATCACATAACATACCCAGTGATCACAAAACATACCTAATTATCACATAACATACTCAGTGATCACATAACATACCCAATCATCACATAACATATCCAATCGTCACATAACATACCCAATCATCACATAACATACCCCATAATCACATTACATACCCAATGATCACATAACACACCCCATGATCACACTGCATACCCCATGCTCACCTAACCTACCCAATGATCACATAAGTTACTCCATGATCACATAAGCTACCCCAGTGATCACATAAGCTAACCCATGATAACATAAACTTCCCCATGATCACACAACCAACCCCATGATCACATAAGCTACCCCATGATCACATAAGCTACCCCATGATCACATAAGCTACCCCATGATCACATAAGCTACCCCATGATCATATAAGTTACCCCATGATCACATAAGCTACCCCATGATCACATAAGCTACCCCATGATCACATAACCTACCCTATGATCACATAAGCTACTCCATGATCACATAACCAACCCCATGATCACATAAGCTACCCCATGATCACATAAGCTACCCCATGATCACATAAGCTACCCTATAATCACATAAGCTACCCCATGATCACATAAGCTACCCCATGATCACATAACCTACCCCATGATCACATAACCTACCCCATGATCACATAACCAACCCATGATCACATAAGCTACCCCATGATCACATAAGCTACCCCATGATCACATAAGCTACCTCATGATCACATAAGCTACCCCATGATCACATAACCTACCCCATGATCACATAACCAACCCCATGATCACATAACCAACCCCATGATCACATAAGCTACCCCATGATCACATAACTAACCCCATGATCACATAAGCTACCCCATGATCACATAAGCTACCCATGATCACATAAGCTACCCCATGATCACATAACCAACCCCATGATCACATAACCAACCCCATGATCACATAACCAACCCCATGATCACATAACCTACCCCATGATCACATAAGCTACCCCATGATCACATAAGCTACCCCATGATCACATAACCAACCCCATGATCACATAACCAACCCCATGATCACATAAACTACCCCATGATCACATAACCAACCCGATGATCACATAAGCTACCTCATGATCACATAACCAACCCCATGATCACATAACCAACCCCATGATCACATAAGCTACCTCATGATCACATAACCAACCCCATGATCACATAAGCTACCCCATGATCACATAACCAACCCCATGATCACATAACCAACCCCATGATCACATAACCAACCCCATGATCACATAAGCTACCTCATGATCACATAACCAACCCCATGATCACATAACCAACCCCATGATCACATAAGCTACCCCATGATCACATAACCAACCCCATGATCACATAACCAACCCCATGATCACATAAGCTACCTCATGATCACATAACCAACCCCATGATCACATAAGCTACCTCATGATCACATAAGCTACCTCATGATCACATAACCAACCCCATGATCACATAAGCTACCCCATGATCACATAAGCTACCCCATGATCACATAACCTACCCCATGATCACATAAGCTACCCCATGATCACATAACCAACCCCATGATCACATAACCAACCCCATGATCACATAAGCTACCTCATGATCACATAACCAACCCCATGATCACATAAGCTACCCCATGATCACATAAGCTACCTCATGATCACATAACCAACCCCATGATCACATAAGCTACCCCATGATCACATAAGCTACCCCATGATCACATAACCTACCCCATGATCACATAAGCTACCCCATGATCACATAACCAACCCCATGATCACATAACCAACCCCATGATCACATAAGCTACCTCATGATCACATAACCAACCCCATGATCACATAAGCTACCCCATGATCACATAAGCTACCTCATGATCACATAACCAACCCCATGATCACATAAGCTACCCCATGATCACATAACCAACCCCATGATCACATAACCAACCCCATGATCACATAAGCTACCTCATGATCACATAACCAACCCCATGATCACATAAGCTACCCCATGATCACATAAGCTACCTCATGATCACATAAGCTACCCCATGATCACATAAGCTACCCCATGATCACATAAGCTACCCCATGATCACATAACCTACCCCATGATCACATAACCAACCCCATGATCACATAACCAACCCCATGATCTAATAAGCTACCTCATGATCACATAACCAACCCCATGATCACATAAGCTACCCCATGATCACATAAGCTACCCCATGATCACATAACCTACCCAGGTGTAGTTGAGACCAAATCCGAAGAAAGGAAGGAGAAAGTTGAGTTGTTTATTGACTTGTGAGTTCTGAGTGTTGATGTTAGGTTCAAGGTCAGCTGTGCCACCAGCTGAGTCCACATCAAAGAATGGATACATCAGTTCTGATCTGATGTCCTTCAGTCTCTCAGCAGAGATGGCGTAAGGTTTCTCCTCCTTCTGCCACTCCTGCCTGACCGGTGCGATGCGGGACAACATGGGATCTGTCAACAACAACATAACACTCGTCCATGGTATTATACAATATATAGAGCCAGGATGTGGCCAAGCTAGTAGTGGTCAGGAAGGATGTGGCCAGGCTAGTAGTGGTCATGGTAGGAGGAAGGAAGGATGTGGCCAGGCTAGTAGTGGTCATGGTAGGAGGAAGGAAGGATGTGGCCAGGCTAGTAGTGGTCATGGTAGGAGGAAGGAAGCATGTGGCCAGGCTAGTAGTGGTCATGGTAGGAGGAAGGAAGGATGTGGCCAGGCTAGTAGTGGTCATGGTAGGAGGAAGGAAGGATGTGGCCAGGCTAGTAGTGGTCATGGTAGGAGGAAGGAAGCATGTGGCCAGGCTAGTAGTGGTCATGGTAGGAGGCAGGAAGCATGTGGCCAGGGTAGTAGTGGTCATGGTAGGAGGCAGGAAGGATGTGGCCAGGCTAGTAGTGGTCATGGTAGGAGGAAGGAAGGATGTGGCCAGGCTAGTAGTGGTCATGGTAGGAGGAAGGAAGGATGTGGCCAGGCTAGTAGTGGTCATGGTAGGAGGAAGGAAGGATGTGGCCAGGCTAGTAGTGGTCATGGTAGGAGGAAGGAAGGATGTGGCCAGGCTAGTAGTGGTCATGGTAGGAGGAAGGAAGGATGTGGCCAGGCTAGTAGTGGTCATGGTAGGAGGAAGGAAGCATGTGGCCAGGCTAGTAGTGGTCATGGTAGGAGGCAGGAAGCATGTGGCCAGGCTAGTAGTGGTCATGGTAGGAGGAAGGAAGGATGTGGCCAGGCTAGTAGTGGTCATGGTAGGAGGAAGGAAGCATGTGGCCAGGCTAGTAGTGGTCATGGTAGGAGGAAGGAAGGATGTGGCCAGGGTAGTAGTGGTCATGGTAGGAGGAAGGAAGGATGTGGCCAGGCTAGTAGTGGTCATGGTAGGAGGCAGGAAGGATGTGGCCAGGGTAGTAGTGGTCATGGTAGGAGGCAGGAAGGATGTGGCCAGGCTAGTAGTGGTCATGGTAGGAGGAAGGAAGGATGTGGCCAGGCTAGTAGTGGTCATGGTAGGAGGAAGGAAGGATGTGGCCAGGCTAGTAGTGGTCATGGTAGGAGGCAGGAAGGATGTGGCCAGGGTAGTAGTGGTCATGGTAGGAGGCAGGAAGGATGTGGCCAGGCTAGTAGTGGTCATGGTAGGAGGAAGGAAGGATGTGGCCAGGCTAGTAGTGGTCATGGTAGGAGGAAGGAAGGATGTGGCCAGGCTAGTAGTGGTCATGGTAGGAGGAAGGAAGCATGTGGCCAGGCTAGTAGTGGTCATGGTAGGAGGAAGGAAGGATGTGGCCAGGCTAGTAGTGGTCATGGTAGGAGGAAGGAAGCATGTGGCCAGGCTAGTAGTGGTCATGGTAGGAGGAAGGAAGGATGTGGCCAGGCCAGTAGTGGTCATGGTAGGAGGAAGGAAGGATGTGGCCAGGCTAGTAGTGATGGTAGGAGGCAGGAAGGATGTGGCCAGGCTAGTAGTGGTCATGGTAGGAGGAAGGATGTGGCCAGGCCAGTAGTGGTCATGGTAGGAGGAAGGAAGGATGTGGCCAGGCTAGTAGTGGTCATGGTAGGAGGAAGGAAGGATGTGGCCAGGCTAGTAGTGGTCATGGTAGGAGGAAGGAAGCATGTGGCCAGGCCAGTAGTGGTCATGGTAGGAGGAAGGAAGGATGTGGCCAGGCTAGTAGTGGTCATGGTAGGAGGAAGGAAGCATGTGGCCAGGCTAGTAGTGGTCATGGTAGGAGGAAGGAAGGATGTGGCCAGGCTAGTAGTGGTCATGGTAGGAGGCAGGAAGCATGTGGCCAGAGTGAGGTTCGAGTGAAGGAAAATTATACATTATACCAGGCTAATGTTCATGATAAAGCGTCAATATGTGTGGTATAGGTACACACAGTCTGGTCAACATGTGTGGTACAGGTACACACAGTCTGGTCAACATGTGTGGTACAGGTACACACAGTCTGGTCAACATGTGTGGTACAGGTACACACAGTCTGGTCAACATGTGTGGTACAGGTACACACAGTCTGGTCAACATGTGTGGTACAGGTACACACAGTCTGGTCAACATGTGTGGTACAGGTACACACAGTCTGGTCAACATGTGTGGTACAGGTACACAGTCTGGTCAACATGTGTGGTACAGGTACACACAGTCTGGTCAACATGTGTGGTACAGGTACACACAGTCTGGTCAACATGTGTGGTACAGGTACACACAGTCTGGTCAACATGTGTGGTACAGGTACACACAGTCTGGTCAACATGTGTGGTACAGGTACACACAGTCTGGTCAACATGTGTGGTACAGGTACACACAGTCTGGTCAACATGTGTGGTACAGGTACACACAGTCTGGTCAACATGTGTGGTACAGGTACACACAGTCTGGTCAACATGTGTGGTACAGGTACACACAGTCTGGTCAACAAGTGTGGTACAGTACACACAGTCTGGTCAACATGTGTGGTACAGGTACCCACAGTCTGGTCAACATGTGTGGTACAGGTACACACAGTCTGGTCAACATGTGTGGTACAGGTACACACAGTCTGGTCAACATGTGTGGTACAGGTACACACAGTCTGGTCAACAAGTGTGGTACAGGTACACACAGTCTGGTCAACATGTGTGGTACAGGTACACACAGTCTGGTCAACATGTGTGGTACAGTACACACAGTCTGGTCAACATGTGTGGTACAGGTACACACAGTCTGGTCAACATGTGTGGTACAGGTACACACAGTCTGGTCAACATGTGTGGTACAGGTACACACAGTCTGGTCAACATGTGTGGTACAGTACACACAGTCTGGTCAACATGTGTGGTACAGGTACACACAGTCTGGTCAACATGTGTGGTACAGGTACACACAGTCTGGTCAACATGTGTGGTACAGGTACACACAGTCTGGTCAACATGTGTGGTACAGGTACACACAGTCTGGTCAACATGTGTGGTACAGGTACACACAGTCTGGTCAACATGTGTGGTACAGGTACACACAGTCTGGTCAACATGTGTAGTACAGGTACACACAGTCTGGTCAACATGTGTGGTACAGGTACACACAGTCTGGTCAACATGTGTGGTACAGGTACACACAGTCTGGTCAACATGTGTGGTACAGTACACACAGTCTGGTCAACATGTGTGGTACAGTGCACACAGTCTGGTCAACATGTGTGGTACAGGTACACACAGTCTGGTCAACATGTGTAGGTACAGGTACACACAGTCTGGTCAACATGTGTGGTACAGTACACACAGTCTGGTCAACATGTGTGGTACAGTACACACAGTCTGGTCAACATGTGTGGTACAGGTACCCACAGTCTGGTCAACATGTGTGGTACAGGTACACACAGTCTGGTCAACATGTGTGGTACAGTACACACAGTCTGGTCAACATGTGTGGTACAGGTACACACAGTCTGGTCAACATGTGTGGTACAGGTACACACAGTCTGGTCAACATGTGTGGGTCAGGTACACACAGTCTGGTCAACATATGTGGTAGAGTACACAGTCTGGTCAACATGTGTGGTACAGGTACACACAGTCTGGTCAACATGTGTGGCACAGTACACAGTCTGGTCAACATGTGTAGTACAGGTACACACAGTCTGGTCAACATATGTGGTACAGTATACACAGTCTGGTCAACATGTGTGGTACAGTACACACAGTCTGGTCAACGCAGGATAACGTACCGAAATCTCGCCTTACTCTGCTGCTGATGGTAGCGCCTGATGTCCACCAACTGGGCAGGCGGTGGCGCTACCCTGGAACGCATGGGATCTGTGGACCAGGAGAGACAAAGAGACATGAGTTAAATATACACACACACACACACACACACACACACACACACACACACACACACACACACACACACATGGGGTCTGACCAGGAGAGACAGGGAGACATGAGTTAAATACACACACACACACACACACACACACACACACACACACACACACACACACACACACACACATGGGGTCTGACCAGGAGAGACAGGGAGACATGAGTTAAATACACACACACACACACACACACACACTCACACACACACATACACACACATACACACACACATACACACACACATACACACACACACACACACAGGTAGGGGTGTGTGATGTCTCCATGGTTGTTTAATTTGTTTATGGATGGGGTTGTTAGGGAGGTGAATGCAAGAGTTTTGGAAAGAGGGGCAAGTATGAAGTCTGTTGGGGATGAGAGAGCTTGGGAAGTGAGTCAGTTGTTGTTCGCTGATGATACAGCGCTGGTGGCTGATTCATGTGAGAAACTGCAGAAGCTGGTGACTGAGTTTGGTAAAGTGTGTGAAAGAAGAAAGTTAAGAGTAAATGTGAATAAGAGCAAGGTTATTAGGTACAGTAGGGTTGAGGGTCAAGTCAATTGGGAGGTGAGTTTGAATGGAGAAAAACTGGAGGAAGTAAAGTGTTTTAGATATCTGGGAGTGGATCTGGCAGCGGATGGAACCATGGAAGCGGAAGTGAATCATAGGGTGGGGGAGGGGGCGAAAATCCTGGGAGCCTTGAAGAATGTTTGGAAGTCGAGAACATTATCTCGGAAAGCAAAAATGGGTATGTTTGAAGGAATAGTGGTTCCAACAATGTTGTATGGTTGCGAGGCGTGGGCTATGGATAGAGTTGTGTGCAGGAGGATGGATGTGCTGGAAATGAGATGTTTGAGGACAATGTGTGGTGTGAGGTGGTTTGATCGAGTAAGTAACGTAAGGGTAAGAGAGATGTGTGGAAATAAAAAGAGCGTGGTTGAGAGAGCAGAAGAGGGTGTTTTGAAGTGGTTTGGGCACATGGAGAGAATGAGTGAGGAAAGATTGACCAAGAGGATATATGTGTCGGAGGTGGAGGGAACGAGAAGTGGGAGACCAAATTGGAGGTGAAAAGATGGAGTGAAAATGATTTTGAGTGATCGGGGCCTGAACATGCAGGAGGGTGAAAGACGTGCAAGGAATAGTGTGAATTGGAAAAATGTGGTATACCTGGGGTCGACGTGCTGTCAATGGATTGAACCAGGGCATGTGAAGCGTCTGGGGTAAACCATGGAAAGTTCTGTGGGGCCTGGATGTGGAAAGGGAGCTGTGGTTTCGGTGCATTATTACATGACAGCTAGAGACTGAGTGTGAACGAATGGGGCCTTTGTTGTCTTTTCCTAGCGCTACCTCGCACACATGAGGGGGGAGGGGGTTGTTATTTCATGTGTGGCGAGGTGGCGATGGGAATGAATAAAGGTAGACAGTATGAAGTATGTACATGTGTATCTATGTATATGTCTGTGTGTGTATATATATGTATACGTTGAGATGTATAAGTATGTATATTTGCATGTGGGGACGTGTATGTATATACATGTGTATGTGGGTGGGTTGGACCATTCTTTCGTCTGTTTCCTTGCGCTACCTCGCTAACGCGGGCGACAGCGACAAAGTATAATAAATGAAAATAAATCATGATAATAACAATGATAATAATAATAATCATATAATGATCCTAAGTAATCTTTCCTTCTAGTAATTCAACACATAACCTAGCCTAACCAACCTAACCTAACCAACCTAGCCTAACCAACCTAGCCTAACCTAACCTAACCAACCTAGCCTAACCAACCTAGCCTAACCAACCTAGCCTAACCTAACCTAACCAACCTAGCCTAACCAACCTAACCTAACCAACCTAGCCTAACCAACCTAACCTAACCAACCTAGCCTAACCAACCTAGCCTAACCAACCTAGCCTAACCTAACCTAACCAACCTAGCCTAACCAACCTAACCTAACCAACCTAGCCTAACCAACCTAACCTAACCAACCTAACCTAACCAACCTAGCCTAACCAACCTAGCCTAACCAACCTAACCTAACCAACCTAACCTAAGCAACCTAACCTAAGCAACCTAGCCTAACCAACCTAGCCTAACCTAACCTAACCTAACCAACCTAGCCTAACCAACGTAACTTAACCAACCTAGCCTAACATAACCTAACCTAACCTACCGCAACTTAACCAACCTAGCCTAACCTAACCTAACCTAACCTAACCAACCTAGCCTAGCCGAACCAACCTAGCTAGCCTAACCTAACCTAACCAAACCTAACCTAACCTAGCCTTCACAAGGTCAGACAAGCCACATCCGGGATGGAGGCTATGATTCAAATCTTGGTTGTAACGGAAATCATGTGAGTGTAGGCCAGCTTATCTTATCCTTGTACCGGCTAAAGATAAACATGATAACGCAAGTATAGTACGTACACCACCACCTACTGACTCCCTCCTTACACATGATCCAATGAACTGTACGGGGGGTGTACACTGCTGGGGGCACCATCTCTTGTACTGTACGGGGAGGGGGAGTTGTACACTGCTGGGGGCACCATCTCTTGTACTGTACGGGGAGGGGGAGTTGTACACTGGTGGGGGCACCATCTCTTGTACTGTACGGGGAGGGGGAGTTGTACACTGGTGGGGCACCATCTCTTGTACTGTACGGGGAGGGAGTTGTACACTGCTGGGGGCACCATCTCTTGTACTGTACGGGCAGGGAGTTGTACACTGGTGGGGCACCATCTCTTGTACTGTACGGGGAGGGAGTTGTACACTGCTGGGGGCACCATCTCTTGTACTGTACGGGGAGGGGGAGTTGTACACTGGTGGGGCACCATCTCTTGTACTGTACGGGCAGGGAGTTGTACACTGCTGGGGGCCCCATCTCTTGTACTGTACGGGGAGGGAGTTGTACACTGCTGGGGGCACCATCTCTTGTACTGTACGGGGAGGGGGAGTTGTACACTGCTGGGGGCACCATCTCTTGTACTGTACGGGGAGGGAGTTGTACACTGCTGGGGCACCATCTCTTGTACTGTACGGGGAGGGAGTTGTACACTGCTGGGGGCACCATCTCTTGTACTGTACGGGGAGGGAGTTGTACACTGGTGGGGCCCCATCTCTTGTACTGTACGGGGAGGGAGTTGTACACTGGTGGGGCACCATCTCTTGTACTGTACGGGGAGGGAGTTGTACACTGGTGGGGCCCCATCTCTTGTACTGTACGGGGAGGGAGTTGTACACTGCTGGGGGCACCATCTCTTGTACTGTACGGGGAGGGAGTTGTACACTGGTGGGGCCCCATCTCTTGTACTGTACGGGGAGGGGGAGTTGTACACTGCTGGGGGCACCATCTCTTGTACTGTACGGGGAGGGAGTTGTACACTGCTGGGGCACCATCTCTTGGACATTAAATGTCCAACAAGTTGTTCAACTTGTAGACAATATAGACCACAAGCAGATGGTACAGCATTATATAGCAGTCATTATGTACCACATAGTAGACACATAGTGTATATCTCACATGTTGACATTCTTACGTGAATAATGATCTTGTTCAATGTTATGTTCTTGTTGTATAACTTGGTGGTTATACATCTTACAAGGAAGTGTGCTTTATCTACAACATCAGTCTGTCACCCCTTACTCTTCTCTCCTCCAGGATCTTCTTGCCTGACCCTGTGTACGTCCGTCTTCATCATGATCATTAATGTTCATCTTTGTACATCTTCTGTCCAGACCCAGGTACAGATGGTACCCTCCTGACACCAGACCCAGGTACAGATGGTACCCTCCTGACACCAGACCCAGGTACAGATGGTACCCTCCTGACACCAGACCCAGGTACAGATGGTACCCTCCTGACACCAGACACAGGTACAGATGGTACCCTCCTGACACCAGACCCAGGTACAGATGGTACCCTCCTGACACCAGACCCAGGTACAGATGGTACCCTCCTGACACCAGACCCAGGTACAGATGGTACCCTCCTGACACCAGACCCAGGTACAGATGGTACCCTCCTGACACCAGACCCAGGTACAGATGGTACCCTCCTGACACCAGACCCAGGTACAGATGGTACCCTCCTGACACCAGACCCAGGTACAGATGGTACCCTCCTGACACCAGACCCAGGTACAGATGGTACCCTCCTGACACCAGACCCAGGTACAGATGGTACCCTCCTGACACCAGACCCAGGTACAGATGGTACCCTCCTGACACCAGACACAGGTACAGATGGTACCCTCCTGACACCAGACCCAGGTACAGATGGTACCCTCCTGACACCAGACCCAGGTACAGATGGTACCCTCCTGACACCAGACCCAGGTACAGATGGTACCCTCCTGACACCAGACACAGGTACAGATGGTACCCTCCTGACACCAGACCCAGGTACAGATGGTACCCTTCTGACACCAGACCCAGGTACAGATGGTACCGTCCTAATACCAGACCCAGGTACAGATGGTACCCTCCTGACACCAGACCCAGGTACAGATGGTACCCTCCTGACACCAGACCCAGGTACAGATGGTACCCTCCTGACACCAGACCCAGGTACAGATGGTACCCTCCTGACACCAGACCCAGGTACAGATGGTACCCTCCTGACACCAGACCCAGGTACAGATGGTACCCTCCTGACACCAGACCCAGGTACAGATGGTACCCTCCTGACACCAGACCCAGGTACAGATGGTACCCTCCTGACACCAGACCCAGGTACAGATGGTACCCTCCTGACACCAGACCCGGGTACAGATGGTACCCTCCTGACACCAGACCCAGGTACAGATGGTACCCTCCTGACACCAGACCCAGGTACAGATGGTACCCTCCTGACACCAGACCCAGGTACAGATGGTACCCTCCTGACACCAGACCCAGGTACAGATGGTACCCTCCTGACACCAGACCCAGGTACAGATGGTACCCTCCTGACACCAGACCCAGGTACAGATGGTACCCTCCTGACACCAGACCCAGGTACAGATGGTACCCTCCTGACACCAGACCCAGGTACAGATGGTACCGTCCTGACACCAGACCCAGGTACAGATGGTACCCTCCTGACACCAGACCCAGGTACAGATGGTACCGTCCTAACACCAGACCCAGGTACAGATGGTACCGTCGTGACGTCAGACCCAGGTACAGATGGTACCGTCCTAACACCAGACCCAGGTACAGATGGTACCCTCCTGACACCAGACCCAGGTACAGATGGTACCCTCCTGACACCAGACCCAGGTACAGATGGTACCGTCGTGACATCAGACCCAGGTACAGATGGTACCTTCCTGACACCAGACCCAGGTACAGATGGTACCCTCCTGACACCAGACCCAGGTACAGATGGTACCCTCCTGACACCAGACCCAGGTACAGATGGTACCGTCGTGACACCAGACCCAGGTACAGATGGTACCCTCCTGACACCAGACCCAGGTACAGATGGTACCGTCCTAACACCAGACCCAGGTACAGATGGTACCGTCCTAACACCAGACCCAGGTACAGATGGTACCGTCCTAACACCAGACCCAGGTACAGATGGTACCGTCGTGACATCAGAGCCAGGTACAGATGGTACAGTCGTGACACCAGACCCAGGTACAGATGGTACCGTCGTGACATCAGAGCCAGGTACAGATGGTACCGTCCTAACACCAGACCCAGGTACAGATGGTACCGTCGTGACATCAGAGCCAGGTACAGATGGTACAGTCGTGACGTACCGTGTAACATATGTTAAGGTACAGATGGTCCCTTCATTATCTGACTATGTGATAAAAGCTTTTATTTTCTACCAGGAATATTGACGTGAGTTAGTGTCGCCCTCTGCCGCCTAGTGTAGCCTGTATTAACTAGGTTGAGTCCGCCTGGTGTAGCCTGTATTAACTAGGTTGAGTCCCCCTGGTGTAGCCTGTATTAACTAGGTTGAGTCCGCCTAGTGTAGCCTGTATTAACTAGGTTGAGTCCGCTTGGTGCAGCCTGTATTAACTAGGTTGAGTCCGCCTGGTGTAGCCTGTATTAACTAGGTTGAGTCCGCCTGGTGTAGCCTGTATTAACTAGGTTGAGTCCCCCTGGTGTAGCCTGTATTAACTAGGTTGAGTCCGCCTAGTGTAGCCTGTATTAACTAGGTTGAGTCCGCTTAGTGTAGCCTGTATTAACTAGGTTGAGTCTGCCTAGTGTAGCCTGTATTAACTAGGTTGAGTCCGCCTGGTGTAGCCTGTATTAACTAGGTTGAGTCCGCCTGGTGTAGCCTGTATTAACTAGGTTGAGTCCGCCTAGTGTAGCCTGTATTAACTAGGTTGAGTCCGCTTAGTGTTGCCTGTATTAACTAGGTTGAGTCCGCCTAGTGTTGCCTGTATTAACTAGGTTGAGTCCGCCTGGTGTAGCCTGTATTAACTAGGTTGAGTCCGCCTAGTGTAGCCTGTATTAACTAGGTTGAGTC